>NC_089873.1:190235000-190422500 GCF_040182565.1 Anser cygnoides
ATGTGGTCCTGGGCTTGGGGAGGGAGGTTAAGGTGGGCTCTGGCCAACAAGACCAATTGATAAAACAGCCTCAGTGGCTGTTAAGCAAAAACTGAAAGAAACACAGAAATAACCAGCGCTTCCTGCTCGTGCACCTCATGCTCTCACCAAAAGTTGTCTTCCTCTTTTTGTTCAACAGATATATAAACACGTTCAAAATAAAACCACCCCAGCGTATAAAGACATTTGAAGAGCTTCCCATCAAGGAAACGCTTGTATTTAACGTAAGTGACTCTTGGCCAAGTGATAGGCAATTGATTATTTATTTATTTTTGTGTGACAGATTTACACAAAGAGAATCAAGAAGGGGTTCTACTGCTTTGCAGCCTCTACTGATCTGAGGTGCAGGATCAGCTGTGTTTGCACACAAGCAGTTATACACACTGCGAGGTGGGAAAGGCACGGTGGTGCTCTCAAGGTTGACCTAGTGGCTGGTAAGGCCCTCACCTTGCTTATAGGCACATTTCTTTTAACATTCGTTATCTGCACTAATGGCATGCATTTGATGCACTCCAAAACAAGGGCAGTTTGGAAAACCAACTGGAAAACCTCCTGAGTAAGAATCAAGTCTGTAAAAGTATCTTAATACAGCCTAATAGGGCTTCATTTCTGTTTTTTCCAAGGACTACCAAGCAGACAGCGGGATGGTGCTGCCCTCAGAAGAGCTGAAACGCTTCACTTGGACAGGCAGCAAGCAGAAGCGGACACTCTTTGGGTCTGTATTTCATGTTCCCTTCTCCTCACGTTAGAGGGCAAAGGAGGACTCAGGGTCTTTGTGCTGAATCAGGCCTAATGAAAGCAGCTGAGGTGCCCCCAGGCCTTTAAAAGGCTCTTGCTGAGATGTCTTCATCACAGGATGTTTGAGGTTGGAAGGGACCTCTGGAGGTCATTCTGGTCCAACCCCTGCTCAAGCAGTTGAGTCCGTGTGTGAGACTCTTGCGTTCAGTTGAGTCAAGAATCAACAAGCTCCTACCACCCTCCATGTGCCTCAGAGGAAACAAATAGCCCACAGCCCCTTCGATGCCCATCGCCTCTAGGATTTATTAGCTCTCTGTTGATCACCTTCATGCCAGGCTGGGCAGGCGACTGCCAAGGAGCAGAAGTGGAGGCAGAGTTGGGAGGCTGCAGGAAAGCAGCCCCTGGCGAGGGGAAGGAGGAACGTGTGGCTGTGGAAGCTCTGCGGTCATTCCTGCGTGTCCCCAAGGGCACCCCAGCTGGGACAAGGCTCCCAGCGCTTGTTGTTGCCCTCCTTTTCCATGACTCAGCTAAGCACGGCCCATTTAACACCCATGGGCTCAGGATGCTGAAGTGGCAACTTTACAATAGATGGATGTGAGGGCCTCATTTCTCTTCCTGCCTTTAAGCACTTTAATATATTGGCCACCTTCCTCCACCTAATTCCTGACAGCTACCCAAGGGCTGTGCTAAGAAACGTGCTGAGAGCTCTCTGCAAGTGGGAAATATTTATGTTCTTGATGCTGGCTGTCTTAGCTCCCAGGCCTCATGAAGCCAGCAGCACCACGGCCTGCTTGAGCTCACTGCTCATGGCTGGGCCAGGGGTGGCCCAGCTCCATCCCACCGCTCCTCTCAGGCTGGCAGGACGTCAAGGCCATCTTTGCTGTTCCAAACCTGTCACCGGCCTGCAGCTGGGCAGGCCAGGCGGCACGGTATTGTCTCGGTATTGTCTCAGTGAACAATTGCGGACGGCTGAAACGTGCCATCAAGGCAGGGAGGCCTCGCTTCGAGAAAAATTCCAGTGACTAAGAGGGCGTTGGTTACACACAGAGAGCCACACGTGTGAGAGCAAGCACGTGGGCCCGCTCGCACAGCCAAAATACACGGTGTGACAGGGACACGTGCTGCTGGCAGACATCTGCAATGGCAGCACTGCTGGTGCAGGGCAAGGCCAGGGCAACATGAGCCCCCACAAACAAGCACAGGAGAGTACTTTGTGCTTTGATTTTTTTGAGATAGTTTTCCATACATTCCTTGGAGACGCTGGGTATTACCAAGGTAGGAACACACACGGGTGTTACAAGGCTCCTGAGGATGCAATGTTGTCCTGAAGTGGTTTAACCCATTTTTTTCCTCTCTGTAAATGTGACGTAAATGTAAACATGAAGGCTGCTGTCAGCCGCAGGGACAACATGGTGACATCCCCCCATGAAACACATGAAACGCCTTTTTCTTTGTGTGGCACAGAAGGCATGAAGCCCCCAGCAACGCTCTGGAATGGCTTTAAGGAGACTTTTCAGCTGCATAAGGAAAAGGAATGCTTGGGTGTGGAAAAAAAATTGAACTCAGCAGTGGCTGCTAGAATGTAAATCCTCAGGGAAACAGAGCAGTTGGCTGAGAACGCACAAGGTCATCTAGCCTGCAAGCTAAACAAGCATTGCTGTAGTGTTACAGCCAAAAAGCATTCACATATCAGTGACCCTATGGTGTGCACACATTCCTAAAAGTTTCAGCTTCCTAGCTAAGCATCCTCTAATTAGGCCAAGCTGGAACAGCAAATAAATACCCCCTGAACACTAGACAAGGTAGAGTGCAAGGTAGTAAGCTGATCTAACCCAATGCATAGTCCTACCTCTTCCTTTGCATCTCAAGCATCCCACCCTGTGGTCCTGTCCTCTCTCCAGCTCAGGTCACTGGATTATTAGAAGAATAACCCTAAAATAGACTCTGAGCTAGCATTAGCGGCTCATGGTCAGAGCAGCCAGTGCCAGGATGAGGAAGGGGTCACCCTTCTTACCAGCAGGTAACAGTTAGGCCACATTCACTACAATGCCTGGCCACTCCAGAGCACTCGCTATCACACTCCCCCAACCTCAACACTTATGTTTAGAACACAGATGCAGACAAATGCACTCTCAGGAGCAGCTGTGCCCTTGCTGCTCCCAGCTCGCCTGCTCTGGGGCAGGCTGGCCAGGCTCACAGCATGGTAGCACCAAGCCCTGCATTTCTCTGTTGGCTGCCATGCTTCCCAGGACACAGTGATTGAGATCTGCATGCTTTTTTCTTAGTCTGAAGTGCCTGAAATAGCATGCAAGCCAGGCAGATAGGGTGGTGTTTTGATAACAACCCAAGCATGCCTGGAGTGTGGTGTCAGAGGACCAAGTAGCAGGGCCAAGCCTGACGTGACAGCGCTGAAGCACTGCCTAGGGTGGAGGGAGCCAGAGCTGTTGCATCTTACCTGTGCTGCTTCGTGGACACCAGTGCTGGACTGAGAAGTCCCCAAGAGTGCACACAGGGCTTGTCTCACATAAAACTCATCAGTTGACTCCATGCTCATGACTCCCCAAGTATGACCTCAGTGTGAACAACCAGAGGCAGGCCCCTGGGGACAGCAGGGACTCAGCTGACAGCACGGAGGTACCCAGCTGACTATGGCCAGTCCCCTTCCTCCTGCTTCTAACACTGTGTAGGGGAAGGTATCAGCATGCAAAGCTCCCCCTTGGTTTTACCCCATCCTGCTACAGGAAACGAGCATCTTCCCAAGCCCTGGTGAGCCCCTCAGGCCCAAGTGGCAGCCAGGAGCACAACTACTGACATGGTGGCTGCATGCTTTGGACTTGTTATTGCCATTGAGATGAAAAAAGGTGTTCATGTGAACAGCATTAAGAGAGAAGTCTTTCCTAATGTAAGGCCTCAAGTGATGTGATTTCAATGGAAAGGTTTGGGGGACAAAGAAAGAGCAATCTTCTGAGCTCTTCTCCTTTGCAAGTGAATGGGATCCTACCCACGCCTCTTATCTAACTTTTCAGTGTTGGTGAAAAAGCCCAACCCATGTTAAGCCAAAATCCTTGGGCTGGAACAAGCATCTCAAAAGCCACAGCCAACCTCCCACCTCAGCAAATTCCTAAATGCAGACTGTCAGGAAAGCAGCAGCAATTCCCTCCAGCAAATAATCCCAATTAAAACCCAAGTAGACACCTTCCAATTTACAGAGTGGAAATAAAATAGTCCACAGCTAAAGAAGCCTGACTACAGATGCCAAACCCTGCAGGCTGAGCACTGCCTGTGGGAGCGTGTGCCCAGGTACACCAGTGCACTCACGGTGAAACGAATAGCTGCAGCTCTACTGGCATAAAGGTTTGTTAATTAGCCTAAGGAGAAGCCAAGCCTAATACTGAAACTTTACTCTAGCTCCATAACATGATACTACCTCAGGCCTTTTAGCTGGCCTTGAGATATAAGGTACTGTTCGTTAAAGCGTTAATCTTTCCAAATATACTAGGTCTATAACGACAAAACATTAGTCCATGGCTGCAAGAAAACTCATTCTCATGGTGCAAAAGCCTGGTGAGAAATAAAAGGATCAAAGCATGATGATTTTAAGGCTCATAACTTAGCACGTATGTTGTACTTCTGCCAGCCCACCGCTCCCTAAGACTCGACAATTGCAATGTAAATCATGGAAGCATTTCTTTCTAAAACCATTTTAAAATGTCCATTGAGGCTGTGACTAACCTTGTCACGCAGTTATGGAATTTATCCCACAGCAATTACTTGCCATCTGCCAACAGATTCAATATAAAAATATGGGATGCATCTGCAATCCTCATCATGAGGACTCCTCCTCATGAACCCCATCCGTCTACAAACAAACGTAATGGGGTGGTCTGCTTGGGAGGGCCCTTCAATTTCCTACAGTAGGCAGAGCCCTTATTCCTTACAAAGCACAAAGGCTTGTGAGTTCAAGATTCGAGAAAGCATGAAATCTAAGAGAAAGTGGTACTTCTCCATTTCCTAATCTGTGCTGCGCTACTAGCTCTGTACTTCATTTAAAGATCAAACAGTGCAAATTAAAATTAAAAGCAAAATGCTGGGCTCGCAAAGTCTCACCAGATGTTCTGACTGCATTCTCTGGAATTCAAGACTGCCAATGTTCCTGACCTTACAAAGGGAGAGGGCCAGTGTCCAGGAACTTATAAACATGAAGGGTACCTTATTTTAGGTACTAGTCCAACATAGGTTTAACTTGGGATCGGGGATTTCACATTTAACCAATGATGAAAAGTGTCCCGTCTTGTCATATGTCTGCAGCTAAGGCTTCAGTATCTAAGTTCAATGTTCAGTGGTGTGAGAATTGTCTCTGTCTTAAGCGTCTTCATTATTTGAAAGAGCCCTTTTAAGCACTGCACTCTCAGAATAAGGGTGAGAAAGTGCTGCAAAATAAACAGTGTCTTAAGGAGTGGCTAAGCTGAGAAGGCATTTAATACCACAACTGCTGTTATAAAGGGCATTTTATAAAAGCCTACAAGATAACTGGTCCTTTGCAGGACAGGAACACACTAATTAAAACCAGGAGCTCACAGGTGCTGCTGAGAGCAGGCTAAGATAGGAGATACCTGGATCTTTTGCCCTTCCTCAAAAGCACTGGTCACTTGTCTTAAAAATTCATCGCAGCATTAGGCTCTTGATAACTCTACGGTAGTAGCTTTCTGCTTTTAACACATGGCTTGAGACCTTTCATTACTTCGATCCTCCTGGTCAAACAACACCCCCAGTTCCCTTACAGAGAACATTTAAGTATGGAGACCCCTTTAGGACCCACAGCCCAGCAGCAGGGCAGGTGCTGGACACTCCACACTACTCAACCCTGCAGTGAAGTTTCACGCCCCAGCACCAGCCACAAATGAGCACTAGAGGTTAGGGCGAGTGCTCGGATATTCCCCTGTAAGCACCAAGTCTGTAATACAATGACCACAATCACTTTATTAAGGATGTTCAGTCACAGCATTTCTGCTCAGAAAGAGACTCAAGGGGGACACAGAAGGGCTCTTTCAGTGCTCCGTTCTCCTCTTCCATTGAGCAATCCCATCTGCATCAATGCTGTTTCTTTCCCTCATCTGAGAATAAACAAAGCTGCTACTTGTGATGTGGTTTGCTCAAGTCATGAAAACAAAACGTCAGCACATGTTAAATGTGCTAACAGTGATGCTGCTCTATTTCAGTGTGAAAGGTGCCAGCAGGAGCAAGGAGTCGGTGCTTTCTGGAATGACAAAGCCGAGAAGCTTCTGCAGTTTCAGCTGTGACCAACTCAGCAACCCCAAGCGAAGATACACTTACGGCAATGCAGTGCTGGAGAAAATGAAAGCGTGCCACTCTCCCCCTCCTGACTACAATTCAGTGGTCCATTACTCTCAGCCGCCTGTTTAAGTCATCTGGGCCAAGATTTAATATGCATTTAATGCAAACAGGTTTTTCTAAAAACAATGTCAGTTTAAAAAATTATCCTGAAGTTTAAGAAGTTATCATTGGCTTAGTCTCAACGATCTGCGTTTCTACAGACTGCAACAAGCATATACAAAACATAGCAGAATACTAATGCTTAGGCCTTGACTTTCCCAATGCTGAACTCCAGAAGCTGTCAGTAAAATTGCCCAGCGCTTCTGAAAACCATAATTGTTATCATTACCGAAAGAAAACAGTTCACCATTCGGTCCCTGGCAGCAGGATGGTAGGTGATGCTGCACTAACCCAGACTCTGGCACACAGCACTGGGGTCCTGGTCAGGAGAGGCAGCTGGGATGAGCCCACAGTGTACGGTGCCTTGGAATTGGTGCTGTATTGCTTGGGCCTATGGTGAGGCTACTTGTGTAGTGCTGAAAAATGAAGGAGGCTCTGAGAAAAGGAAAAACAACAGAACACACCACACTGTACAGTTTTTAGTGAAAATTCCGCCTTGAGAAACTTGGTGGAAGGATAGTCAGGGATGAGGCACTACATGGATCTTACTGCTTTGGATGACAAAAGACATAGGGAGTTCTGTGAGGCAAGAGTTTCAAGCACATCTTACAAAACACAACTTGCAAGGATACAAAAGAACTCAGGTCAGAGTCGGTGCTGCCGTAACAGGGAATGCAGACCAATTCCCTTTGGTCAAGGCTGCTGCAATCAGGTCAACAGTCTTGAAGATTTGCACTTTGTCAATACGCCAACATACACACACTGGAAACAAACAAGCTAGATATGTTAAAGCCAAGCTCCGTCCATGAAACTTTGTGGACTTTCTAACACTGCACTGATTATATTCTATTTATGGGAATCTGTCCAAACGGACAGTATGGCTATTAAACTGCATATATTTTAAAGTATTGATTAATAGAGAGCGTGAAGGGAATACTTAGAAATAGCATGGCAATCTCTTTGGAAAGTTTGGGCAGCTTTTCTATGAAGACAGTTGAACTTCTAGGTTAGTTAACAGTATGTATGTACAGGAGTAAAAATGTATCATTGATTTGTAAGACTTTTGTATAGCATCTCAGAAAGGACATGAATGCTCTCTGTTTGGGATGTGTGGGGGATGCATTATCCCCTTTCATCTTTAAATACAATATTAAGGAGGATTTGGCCATTTAACACAACAGCATGGATGTCTTCTGAATCAACTACTGCCCAATCTGTTTTTTGTGTTCCACTATAAATATATATATTAAAATGCTACATATGTGATTGACCTCTTAAAACTCAGTTTAAGAACTGTGAATTTAACCCACTAACAGACAGAGGGAAATGAGCTTTTGCATATTTACAAAGAAAAATGATCTTGTATATGCAAGTAAAAGAAATATGTACCGCCACTTCTAAGCTAAATATCAATTCTAGATCTTCCTTCCCAAGAGATCACCAGTTTTAAATACACCATATTGCACTGTCTCTTGCTGGTAAAGTGTATTTGATTTTGATCAAAACAAATGGAATGGGAGAGAACTGTTTCTTAGTTCCATTTCAGCAATAGTCATTATGGGATAATGCATCTCTGAAAGGAAGTGTTTGCACAATGTAAATATATAAATATGCTTTCTGTGCATAAATATTTAAGAAAACTGGACTACAAAGATTACTTTTATATGAACCCCCTAAGTTTCTTTGGATGTGAATAACTCCTTTTATCTTGCATTTTCTGTCTTCATATAATGCATTTGACTACTAAACTCATACAAATAAAGTTTGCTTTTTCAAAGAATGCGCACAGTTCTGCCCACTTGGTTAACCCAGTATCAAAGGTTACTGCAACAGACAATTCAGCTCTGGACAGCCCTCTCACATCAAATGTACCAGTTTTGTGAGAAACAGGAATGTGGAATAATTGCACTGAAGGCACACTTCTTGAACAAAGTGGATACAGTGATGGATAGTTGTGCTGCTCCTCGTGAGAGTGAAATCCACTAAATTCAGCATATTTAAGAAATGTTTACTGCTGTCTGGAGGCCAAAAAAAACCAAACTCTGCCTCTAGGAGAGCCAAGGTTTCATGGTAGGGGAATTAAAAATTGCCGTTCCCAAATATCCACTCAATTACTCACCTTCTGGTCACAGTCCTGCAGCTAGAAGATCTGGTACAGATGAAAGGACAGCAAACAAAGCCAGGTTTCATGAATAAAGCCTGTTCCAAACCAACTATGATACAAGCTAGCAGCTCAGGCCTGGTAGATGTTCTCTTCTTCACAGACCCACCTGAGACCTAAATCCCCAGCCACGATGGCACAACCTGGAGAAGCTGCCTCCACTGAGGTGTTCCATCAAGGGCTCTCTGCCATATCTCATTTTATGGCCTGAGGGTAACTCTAAGCCACACTGTAAATACACTGATACAGAAGTGCTGGAAGGAAGCAGAGATGAAGTTTTCCTTGGACACAGAACCTAACAGCATTACCTACTACTGTAGGATATTCTGCATCCATTGCTGCACATTACTAAAGACAGACTGTAGAATAGGTAAGAGCACCAATCAAACTTACCCCAGCTTTAGTCTCCATGTAATAAAACTTCTAGAAACTGCAATTTAAGGGATAATGACTCCATATTAAATTAATACAAAAAGTATCGACTATTTCACATATATTGCACAATGTTTTGTGTTATACATGCAGTCAGGATTGGATGGGTATAAAAGATCTTACCTATGCAGGTCAACAATACAGAAATAATTCTGGGCAATGAAACTGTTGATTACTCCACATGCAAATTCTCAAGAGAAATTAATATTTTTTGCTATTGAGCAAAAAAGGTCAATAGACTTGGAATTAAAATACTTTCTAGTGGAGTTTTCTAAATTAAGGCTTGTCTAGTAACACTGAGCTGATCTGACAGAATTAGATGGACTTTACCTGGGAGTTAAGGAAATGTATATTAGTATGATTCAAGTAAACAGCATCTGTAAGTTTTAGGGTATCTGATGTATATCTGATGATGCATACTCTAAGTGGCCTTTAAGTGGCAAGCACTAAACATTCTTTGTGAAGCATAATTTTTTTAAAATTTGCATTGGAGACACTGAACACAAGATATACAATTAAATGAAATACAATTTCAGCATTAAAGTTGAAAACCCCCATATCCAACTTCAATACTTCATGTTGTTAAAATAAGGCTACATTATTTCTGGTATTCTTTATTAAAAATACTGCTGTACACATGAAGAATGAAAACAGGATTAAAGATGAGTAACACATATTGGGATCATGGCATTAGAACTTAACATACCGGTGCTTTTTAGGGGAAGCAGTTGACACCTGAATTACTGAAACAAGGGCAAATCAAAAAATACATAGGTACCCTCAACAAAATATTTACAATATAGTAAATACAGCAACAAAATTTAAAACAGGTACAAAAAATTAAGATGACCAACATCACATGATTTTAAAGGTTGTCCCTTCTGTGCTTTTAGCTGTAAAAATAGGAAGGTCAGAATTAAATTTCCCATCTGGGACGGCACATCCTGGTGGCTCTTCTTTATAAATACATATACACAATTCTTCCTATGAATGGATCAAACTACATCTTTAGGACAACCTTCTAAATGGAATTAAAATGGGGCAGAAGAGCTCTCCCCCAAAAAACACCCAAGCTGAACTTCAGACTGTTCAAATCATTCCCAAATACAGACCAAATGAAATAAATAGAAAACAAAGCTCAACTTTTTTTTATTTTATGCATCACCTGACACCAAATATTTTCTGGCTGACATTTATGTATGAAAACTTATTAGCTGTCTACCTTTTTATTTTTAAACCAAGTCCTGAGGTTATTAGGGGCTGAAGCAAACTGACATTATGCAAATACACACAGGTTTGCAATTTAGACATGTCTTGCAGAGGGTGGTTTGCTGGTCTAAAAAGGATGAGAATTCAAGCCCTATTTTACCCCTGCCTTACACTTTCACAAAATATTGGTCCACAAATTAAATTTTCAAAGGTTCCCAAACCCCACAACTGAACAGATGATCCCCTTTCATTTTCAAAGAAAACAATACTGGAAAAAACCTCAGCCCGCTTATAAATTAAGCATTTCATATTTCTTCTAGAATACAAGTACTTCTTTTTTGTACAAAAGAATTACAATATGATTTGTCAAAAAACATATAAAAGACAGCTGCTCTTCCTCAAATACATGAGCTAATGATAAAAGACTGTTTTGCATGTTCACTTTTCAAAGTTCCTGTTCCTTTTACATTAAAAAGAACATTCTGGCAACTGTTATCGTTTGAATATTAAACATTATGTTCCTTTTAAAATTCATTCGATCAAATGCAACAATAATCGATCTTTAAACTCAACAACTGATGCTACCTAATGTGGATTCAACCACATTTGCTAAAATGTGTAAAGCATGTCCCTAGTCTTCAAAGCTTTCGAAGTGAAGAGAGTTGCTTTTCTTGCTGCAAGTCTCAAGGCGGAGAATCATTTTAAAGCTTATAAAAGTGGACAGAGAAATATTAAAAACTTCTCTGAAAACTACAAATATTGAGAATTATTAAAATTGATGCCAGTAACATCAGTTGCAAGTGCTTAAGAGTCTGTCCTGACCTTTTGAGTTTCCACATTTTCTTCATGGTGAGCACCCAGTGCTATTAAAACATTCAGTGCTGGGAAAGAATAGATACAGTCTTCACTACTGCTTTAAGAAAGAAAATTCCTACGTATTTGGCAGTCTTCAGTATCAAAGTGTAGGTGTTTAACTAGAAATCCCATGAATACCCAAGTTTGGAGAGAACTGCATGTCCAAATATTAGAAAGGTAATTGAGGAGGAAAATTCCAGACTTTTGAGACTGAATTACTTCAGGAATATTCATGTGTTGAGTATTATCAAAAGTAATATTACTTTGGGCTAAGCAGTGACTGCAAAGGCACAGCAGATCATTATCCCTCCAGATTCAGGCTGTAAAACTTGAAAAGCTCTTGATGCCAGACAACTGCTGTGTTTAGTTAATCTTCTTTTAACAGTGTCTTTGTATCTGTATCCAGTGTAGCGTACCATAATAAAGCTGTGGTTCAAAGAACAGAACTTTATACAAAAATTATACTGTAAATAACCTAAGTAATACACTCCTGAAACTTCAGGCATTTAAACACAATTTCTTTTTTAAAAAAAATCTATTAAAAAAATTGCATAAATGTAAATGCTTCTGACTAGCAGGAAAACATACAGTTTTTTAAAAGGCGCTGGTTGTGTTTAGAGCAAATTTGATATGCTCCTTAAATTATAGATGTTTCCCATGATGCTATTTTCGTCACTTCGCTTAGACAAAGTTTAAATCAAATGATGGGACTTTTTTTTTTTTTTTAAAGGAGGGAGGGGGGGTCAATTCATTGATACTTCAACTTGATCGATTTTTACGTTTCATCTTCTTTTTCTTGAGCTAACAGTGGGTGGCATACAGAGCTTGCATACAACACACTTTTACAGAGGTTACGAACTAAACAGTAATTAATAGAACATAATTTCTATTAAATTATTTACCTGGTCCTTTATGCTATTCTGGGTGCAAATAATATCAAAAATGAATAAATTTTGCTTTATCCTCAGTGACAAAAATGTATCCCAGAAATGTCCTTGCAAAGAGTTTCCCTTAAGTATACAATGTGGCAAAACTTCAGAGATCAGAAAAGTCTTAAAAAATTAAAATTAGTGCATATACAAGTGGAAAAAATAAAAGCAGGAACATCATGCACCTGATGTGTTCCTTAATCTAAAATAAATTCTTCACAGATAAAGCCTCCAATGGCAGCCTTAGCTCTAGGATAAGTGAAACATTCTTCCCTTCAAGTAACAGTGTACCTGACTGAAGTGCAAGCAGCTTTGCTCATCTCCTGTTTGTTTCCCAAATGTGAAATGAGATGACAACAACAATTCAGCTGTAGTGCAATTTGCTATTTGTTAAGTTCCTCAGCAATGTCCTGCATGCTTTCAGCAAATACTACAACTGACCATTTGCGGCTGCAATCAGTTCTTGAAAAGTATTTTCAAAGCAGCGTTTTAAATCGCTGTAAGTTACCACAAGTACACTCTTCTCATCTCTGGAAATGAGGCTTATTTTTTCTGGCACACCAGCATCTAACTGTAACAAGAATGCAAAAGATAAAATAAAAGAAGTGTGAAAGAAATGGCAAAACATTTCCCCGATAACAAAAACAATCAATTTTTTGGCAAGTATACTGTTTTGGCGCAGCACAGATCTGTTAACACAAAAAGAAAGGATCTGAGTTGCACCAAAACTATGTACCTGGCAAAAAAAAAAATCGAGACATTTTGGTCTTAACCTGATGGACATCCCCCACCTGTGGACTACATTAATGTTTTTTTCCCTTTCCATAATGCTAATAATTCTGCAATACTATCTTATCTCCCCCTGTATAGAAAACCTAGCATAATTTCCTGGTACCTCCTGATGAACAAAAACACTTCTGACATTATATTTGCACATAATCCACTACACTTGCATGTAAGATCCACAAGCCTCCTAGTAGGGTAGGTAGTTTACTTCTTGTCCATTCTGAAAATGAATTAATGGATGGACCAGCCCCAAGTACTCAGAACAATGGTAGACACCCAAACCTAAATTTTTTGGCAGTACTGGAAACAAACTAGATTCTAAGCCTTCTGTACAGTAAATTTCTTCCCTTATTCTAAGAAAAAGATTGCCTAGTTACAGTCCATAATGAACAATTCAGGCCTAAAGATTAAAATTTGTTCCACATTTATTTTCAGATTTTGTTCTGACTTCTCAAATTCACTAATAAAGTAACAGAAGAACTGAGTTGCACGATCTTCCAAGTGACTGCCATGCAACTACTGTCACTAATGTTTGGTGACAATTGTCTGTAACAGATGCAGAAGTGCTTTTGTCATGAAATTTAGAAAACGAAGCTCCACAAATGGTGTTATCTTCCTTATGGAAGCTGCTGAATTCCTATTATTAAAAAGTTTCGGGAACAAGATAGAAAAGCAGTGATTTGGGAGGCATGTATATACGTTACACTACATACATTAGAGATGTACTACAAAGTCTTAATTTGGAACAGTATAATATGCTGTGCACCAAAGTCCCTTCCAATGCTAGCTTATGACCTCACTTTTCAAGAAATGTTCAGTGGAGAACTGACTCTTACAATGAGAAACTTGCGTAGCTGTTTTAGTTGATATTTCCAAATACTTTACACTATAAACTTTCATGTTCCCATACAGAAGGTAGGACAGAGGCAAGTGGGATATGATACTGTTGAGACGATCTTTGGAAATACAGTCCCAGCAGGATAAAGTAAGTGTATTGTAATGTTGCACTGAATAGCAGAAAAGCAATTAGATTTGGCACGGAGATGTTGGTTGCTGTCTGGAGCAATGTAGCAAGTTAGAAACTGCTTGCATTTGTCTTCTAAAAATAACACTCTGATCATAACCTTAAAAGCTGGAACCTCCCAGATCTAAAGCTTCTGCTTTGTGAGTATTTTCAGAAGGACAAAAGAAAGCCAATTAGCTTTTAGTTTTGGTAGAGTAGGATAAAATCACATATCTTTTTCCATTACCCATTACAAAATAATGGTGTGTGAGAAATTGTTTGCTATTCACATTATAATTCACAAATTCAGTGAAATATCTTATGAATTTAGTATCTGGAAGATCTGTATTAAGACAGACACAGCTGACTAGAAACATCGATATTATATGGCTTTCTTTCTCTTCTCCTGTGGATACAGAAGTTAGCATCTCAGCAGAAAAGATCCCAGAAACACAATATTGAAGAAAAGACTTTTTTGAACAGAAGTTTCATTCAAAAGAAATGTTTTTGGAGCACAGCAGGAAAGCCCAAATAACCACTTCTACTAGTGCACACAATTTCAGAAGTGCTTTTTAGACTGTGTTTCCAAAGTGAAGTTCTGTAAGCCTTACATTTTTCATGTACTGAGCCCACAACCACAGAAGAGAAGAGCTTCTCTTTGAAAAGGTAAGCCATGAACATTTACAGAAAAAGGCATTCTTTGACAGTCTCTTACCTACAAAGTTCTGGATTGTTCCCCACCTTCTACAGAACTGTACTGGTCACTGCTTTCAAATCATGATGATATTTCACTGTCTATTTGACTATCAACATGCTTTTTGATTTAGCATCCCTTTAATGTCCCTTTTAGAGTAATTACAGATACCAACCAGAAAGATAAAAAGGAGGTTAAAAAAAGCACAGCAGTGGTCTAATAGGAGACAAAGCTGCGACAATTTAGAAATAGATTTAACTGTGATTAGTCTGCTGTCATGTGCCAAAGGATCCAAATATATTCACAAATATATTCTAATCTTCCTGGAAGAGAAATTTGGCTATCCTAATCCTAGAAAATTACACTATCCACAAATTGCATATTGTCAGTGTCTGCAGCACTGTTCCCTATGCAGTGAGTGGAATGACCAAGCAGCTATGAAGAATGGAAGTAACATCTTAGTCTCCTATGAGTTATATTGTTTTACCAGATTTGAATAAGTCAAAAGCTGATCTGACAGCTCATGTACTTTTTAATTTATGGAGCAAGACAAGAAGTTCTACAACTACTGAAGATCTTGTGATCTCTCATGCATCCCCCACTATTAGCCATGAAAGCACTCAGCTACAGTTTTGGTAGTGGTGCAGCTTAGAAACTGCAAGGCACCATGAGTTACCAGAAACATACTTAACATTTGTGTCACAGAAGTTTTCCTCGCTGTCTAGGAAGGTACTGGATTTTGCACTAATTTCTATTACAGTTCCCCTCCTGATACACACTCCTGTCTTCTACTCTGGACAAAACAGTTTAAGGAATGGATCCTCTTGCTTTATGACCATCTTCTGCGATATCGGCAGAAACCTCCCAGTTAAAGGGGTTTTATGGATCCTTTATGCTGTGTTGAAAGACCAGAGTAGCATAAAGGGACCAGCATTGCTTATTCACAGTATTCAATGCATTCTAGGATGAACAAGTCAATACTGTATTTCATGCTCTATTAGTGAATTTCAAGTTTTAATAATAAGTGTGCTACTAAGTTTATTTAAAATGTTCATAAAGGTTTGAATATTAGCTTAGGGAATACATTTTCATCCAAAAAGGGGAGAAATAAGCATAATGTAAATCAGAGTTAATCTGTCAATGACATCTTTCTTTAAAACAGTATTTCCTTTCAAAGCAAGTTAACCCAAGCAAATTTTAAAAGCTAACCCAAGTACAGTGTACCTTGTTAAGACATGAGATAATGTGACTGAGGTCAATCCAAGGAGTACCCGCTTCTGTCACCTGATGGAAAAGGTGATCTCGAAAGAGCTTTAGTAAATACCTGTCTCCAGTTTCTGACCATGTTGGGTCTTTCTGAAACCTGGTAAAAACAAAGGCTCAGATTAAACCTCAGAAAGTTAAGACAAAGCAAAACCCACAAATATACATGACCGATCTGAATTGAGTAATCTTATTGCTCTGCTAAACTTCCTGTTATAATCTGCAATTAATTCAGTTTCCCTCCTGCCACACAGATAGAAGATAACATTCAAAGCAACTCAGCGGAAGTATCTGAAGCTAATACATACGAATGGTCAACTGAAAAGGAATGTAAGAAAGCAGTGGCCATCTCCAACAAGTTTACTGCGTAAAAATTAGAAACTAGCTTTATAAACAACTTTTACCCAAGTCAATTCAGTAATGGGGAAAACAGTAACGGATAGAAAACAGACCATGAACGCTTAATTTTTATAAGGTAGTTGATAAAAAAACAAGCTGATAATTAACAAGCTTAAAGCTGGTAGCTATGCCATATGCTACAGATCAAGGAAGCTATGCATTTCCTCAAAAACTATTGTCACTCGCAACAGACCAACAAGAGAATCCATACCAAAAGAGGAAGCAACTTTGGCATACCTATTTGTAGCCTTCTCTTTTCCTTTACTATTTTGGTCAAAGTTGCTTATCTTATTGTTTCAAGGCTTCTTAAACAACTAAATCCTTAAGAGGCAAATATGGGGAAAATGTTTAGCTTAAGTTTACAAGGGAAGAAGCCTTGCATTGCAAATGGGATTTTGCATACTTTACACCACAGAAACAAGAATTTCTTACTCTGGCCTCTCATTGATTGTTCCCAATTTTGCTAGAAGCCTAAACAACCTTCCATTTTGCACCTCCTAGAAAACAAGAAAGATTATTAAAGTTTCTGAAACATAAGACACTTATTTGCCAAAGATATATAGTAGTAATGGCAATGAAGCACTATGTACTACAGAGATGGAATTATTCTAAGACCGTATAAGTTTTTCAGAAAGAGATCCAATACATTATAGTGTGTATTGGTAGTCCCAATTCTAATCTTGGCAGTTCATAGCCAAGTTATAATGTGGAGGTTTAACAATCAGTGACATCTTGCTGCCCCAGCAGAAACTGGATTGGGCAACCTAGCCCTATGTAGAAACAAGTCTAGACTCTCTTGCCAGCCTACACTTAGAAGTATGTCAAAATACTGTACTATAAACAATATTAACACACACACGTGCATGTGTATCTATATTCACATATATACGCACACATGTGCATGTCTATACATACACAGGCACTTATCAAGACTGTACAGGTAAATAGTATAATAGCTAATTTCAGGTAAATAAAAAGTGATCTACTAGATGTGTTCTTGAAAAATGTTTTGTAGGCCATTATTAGTTAACACTGTTTAGCAACAACAGTATCAGACCAATTGGAATAGCAGTCTAAAACAATATTTTTTAAACAAGTTTTTGAAAAAAGCTATAAATTTAATTTTTTACTTAATGCAGTGTAAATTCCAAGTCCTTCAATAACAGAGGCAAAGCAATCAAAACAAGCTCATACAAAAGACAGAACAACAGAATTTAAAATGCTCATAATACATGCAATTAAAAAAATATTTCATACATTTTTCATCGTCATTTAGGTTACTGTAAAGTGTTGCATCTTAACCTAGGTTGCATTACACTATGGATTAATCTTCCGTTTAAATAAAGCTCCTCAAGGCTGGCAGGGAAAAAAGATTCTCTCCTGATATTTTTCATATTCTCCAGTGGCCCAGCTCTCCGGTGTTATTCATGCTAAACTGCATCTCACTTCATGCATGATCATATTGATTTCAAATGAGTTCAGTCTGGAGTAGATTACTGTGCACAGCTGGGTAAATAAAATAGGTCAAGGTGATAATAGCTTGACCTCAGACAGTCTACGGGTTTGCAAGATTTTTATTACCAGTCTAAAAAACACACAGCAGAACAGCTTGTACTTCAAGCGAAGCTGCACTTAGAAGTTGACAGAAAAGACTTACCTTGTCCAGCTAGCAGAGGTCTACACAACCTCCAAATAATTTTTTGGCATGTGCCCAAATACACAAAAGCCAGAAACACGTGTGTGTGAATGCTACAGCCTTGCAGATTCCAAGTCAATGGTGACAAAGTTGAATACCAACACTGGCTCTAAGGCTCCAAGTGGCCTTTCTGCAGGCTTGGTAGCCTGTAGGGCAGGGGATTCTTCTACAGACTGGATTAGAGGACTTGAAAACTGAGGCTTTGCATACTTGAGTGCTGTGACATGTAGATGATAGAAATATTAAGGTGAAGAAGGAAAAGGACAGAGTAATGGGGTCACTGCCACGTGAAATGCAAATAACAATATTCATGGCTTCAAGAGTAGTAAAGTTATTAACTACATACAAACCATTTCAGGAATTAGAAGCCCTTAAGCTGCAGATGACTGCATGCTTGGAGAATATGATGAAACAACATACATACAAACATTGTTCTAACGTTCTTTGGAGCAATGATGAAGAGAGGGTATATGGCTAGATCTAAGTGATACTGTAGGTCTGATGGTATGGAATATGTGACAGTGCAATCAAGTTATAGTATGATAGTTAATCAACAACTGCTATTTATTGCTGCTAGATAAGCAGCTACTGCCAAACTAGGGGCTATGCAACAACTTGGATTTGTGGTGGCTGTGCTCACCTACAATTGAAAAGCAACTGCTATAAACAACCTGACTGAAAATGCACACTCCTTAATGCTGATTACAGGACAATCTCAATTTTTGAGATGGGAAGAGGTCCAGCTACCCAAATTTGTGCAGGCATCTTGGACCACCTTGACAAGAAGTGATCCTAAACACCTTCAGAGTAGGAGCAGTGGTTGACTATTAATAGGAAGAGTAAACACCTGTCAGGCATCCAAAGTAGACACCAACCTGCTTTACATCTCTTCGCTTCTGAAAGATTTCCTTATCTTTCACTAAGGATGGAAAAGCAGGTTTCCAACAAGTCTATCATGGAAAAGTTAACAGTACCAGTTCACCAGAATCCTTTCTATTGCCTTTTCAAATATGCTTATCTGGGGCATATAAGGGAAAGGAGTTGCAAGACTTAAATCCTTAGAAACATAGTACGCTAGCCTACACAAATCTTCAGTAATATGAAAGCCTTCTGGAACGTATCGCAGTCATGTTAGAAAATCCTATGATCAGTGGCTTCTGATAAGCAGACAAGATGAAGCTCAAACCCTTTCCTGCTGAACAAATACACACTAACACAGGACAAAGTACATATTTCCTTTGTAGCTAGCACTCAATACAATGACTGAACTTGATAGACTAACCAGACCCATACAGCAAAAGGTGCATGTTTCAGGGAAACTGAGGATCACAACCTTTACTTCCACAACCATTCGTTTGGAAAGGAATGAGATAAGTAAAGTGGCACTGAAATCTAAATCTAAGAATTTGAAGAAAGCATTTGTTGCTCTATAACCTCTAACTCAAGCTAGATGATCTAGTGTGAGATGACATATAGTGTAAACCAGAATACTGCTTTTTAACCATTCAATAAAGAAAATCGTTTCCTAGGATTGCTGGTTGAACATAAAGATGCTACCTAAAGTTAAAGGCCAGCCAAGCACTTTCTAAAACTAGTGGTTCTTAGAACTTTTGGACTTTCAGTACCTTGCACTCAGAGTTAAGACTGCAAGCAGCTTACTTGGGTTGCTAAACAAACAAAAGAAAAAGTACCTAGAAAACATTCCCCCTTAAAGTAGAGCTGTAGGAATACCAACTATACGTCTTCCTGTACGAATTACCAAATTATTTACCTTTGCAAGGTCTTCCTCTATAACATCATTTCTCATTTGAGCAGCATCCAACTGAGTATAGAATCGCGCACCAATCATAGGCATGATATCATTTACACTGCGAAGCCTGTTTTGGTCAGTCAGCAAATACCTGCCAAAATATCCCCACCCCCAAAAGATTACTTAAACATGCTGCAAGTGCCAGAGTTCGTCCTATTATGATTTTACAACTATTGACCCTAACGTCTATTTAATATGAGTTGACAATTTGTGTTTTATTAAAAAGATATTAACGAAGAAAACATTTGTGTTAATTTACTTCTACGTTTCCAGACAGTTATTTGTATTAGCTATGATTGTGCCTTCATGAACTTCTTAGTTCACTCCACTCAAACATTAAGAGCATACCTGAAAAGAGGGAAGGATGCAAAGATTCAGATTGTCATGCAATTGTTTTTCAAATGAGAGAGGGGACAGATTTCTCTACTTTCCCCTCTTAGGCTGCAAGAGCAGAAATAATGACTGTACTAAAGAACACCCCAAAATAATACACGACTAAAAAGCTAGTGTTCAAGTCTTTGGTCAAAAAGGAAATGTGCCTATTCTTTAATATCTTCTGAAACTGTGAAAATGTGAGATAAGACCAGGATATCGCTGTGGTAGATAACAGGCAAGAAACCCAGTACTGAAGATTACTTATAAGGCTTGTGTGGCAGTGTGTTTCTTTTTTGTTGTTGTTGTTGTTTTTCATTTGGGGTGTGTGTTTGCTTTGTATAGTTCTTTAAAGTTGAATAGCAATTTCTTAGTAGGAGCTTTAACAACACTCTAATAAAGCAAGGGCACTGATTTTTATTAGATACACCATAAAAATACACATTATGTAAATTAACTTTAAAGATAACAATAATGCACTGGCTATGCAGACATTCAATGACAGTTGTATCTTATTCGCATCTGAAAATATTATTTTGACTTTTTCATCTGTATGTTAATTTCCTTTAAAATATGTACTTTTATTTTTTTTAAACATTGGCAAATAAATGTAGTAGCAAACTTACAAAATCAGATTCTTCAGATCAGAGGAATAGTTGATTGTCACCAGTTCCATTGCTTTCTGCAAATTCTCTCTCTGAATTCCTGATAAAGAATTGCACGCCAAAGCCAACACAACTTTCCCCAGGGAGATCAGATCTGCTTGCTAACAGGGAAAACATGCACAGATAAGATTCATAGTATAGATAAATATTACCTACAGAACTAGATGGAATTTAAAGAGATCATTCTTCAGTAACCTTTGAAGGACTTGAGCAACTGAAGTGCTATAGTTCAATACAGCTGTCCAAGTAGTTAAAAAGTACAGAGGATAATTTGTCCTGATCTCCTGTTTGATAGCTAAGAGTTTCAAGATAGTATATTTACCACTGAATGCTTGAAATTCACTTATTTTAGCTTAATGATAGTACCAGAGCAAAATCTTCTGCACTGAGCAGAAGCTCTACACAAAGAGATTCTCCTAACCACTCATGCACTGAGCACTTGCTGCTGAGGAATCAAGTAGTTGGTAGCAAATTGCACAAGCCTTCTCAACACAAGACACAGAAATATGTATCAGGGCTTATTCATTAAAACAGAAACATGTCCTACTGGAACCTAGCAGCTCATGTTTTTGTTTTAACAAACAGATCATAGATTTTCATCTCTAATGGCCCATGTGAAAAGATAGGAACTGCTTGAAGTAACTAGACAGGAACAGACCTGTAAGGCTAACAACTGGAGTGGCATCCCATTTTGTGAAGAAATCCTTAGCATTACAAATCACTTTCCTTACAGTAAAGCTTCTCTTTAAAAAAAAAATGCTGCATAGACTTTGTCACAACAGAAAATTCTGCTCATTTTGATTTTACAGGTAGAAGGACAGCCACAAGAAGTTACTGTGAAAAGCTACACCAGACTTGAAGTCACCTCTGAGAGCAGAAGCTTAATTTAGTAGCAGACAGTACTATTCATAGCAAAAGCTGCCTGATTCTCCCTATAGAAAGTCTTTCAGGTGCATGTAACTTGGCCAAACTTGAAACATTTGCAGCTTTCCATATTGGATGCCTGCTTCAGACTGCATTTAAGAGTCAGATTTCCTGACTTTCCTCTTAGAAAAGATATTTTTGCAAAAGCTAAAAGGTGAATGCTATTATTTGTTGTGAATGTCAACTCCATATTCTGGAGGAAAGATGGGATGTTTTGCAAAGAACATTGTCACACAGGGAGTATACCTGCTGTCATTTCTGTTAGGAAGGTCGACAATTTGGCAGCACAGAAACATTAAAAGTTCTGTTTAGAATTTGGCAGCTAAAACTTTAGGAAATTCCTGAGATGGTGGATACGCCACGGCCCCTCACAGCTGTTCCACCCAGAGGGGTAGGTAGCTGTGTTTGCTGCTTCCTTTGGCTGCGGCAGCTGAACAGAGTTTCTTTCCCTTCGGCCACATCTTCCAGATGTTGAGGCACTGAGTAAAGAACATGTTTCCAGGTCTCTGAACGTCCCTGCTGTTTCTGTATCAACTGCTAATGTATGATTAAGCAGCACAACTTAAACACGGATAAGCAACGTGACAGAAATTTAAAAACATGGAACAGGGCAGTCATTAATGAAGACAGAAACAGGATGAGGAAAATAGGACAGAAATAAAGACAATGTGTGGAGAAGATGGGATTGGCATTTGTTAGACTTGACTTCCTAAGGAACTAGGAATTCCAGAGCATCAGTATTGCTTTGTACTTTGGCAAAGAGAAATGAAAGAGACCAACAAACCCCATCTTAGTGGGAACCTACTTGCTTCCACTACCAAGTACAGACAGTTTGAGCAGCAGATGACACTGCTGTTGTACAAAACAGAAGAACTTTGCTGATAAGGTATCTGTACTGAGACACCTTCACCCAGCACAATGGTATTTTTGTTATTTTGTTTCCAAAAGACTTAAGAGAAATATGGAAGTATTTGTATTAACCTTATCTTCTTTCTGCAGTCTCCTACTTAGCACCTTCCAACTTTTAATAATTGTTACGTAGGTATCTTATATAAATTCTTATCACCACCCAACACTGACTAATATAACCAAAACATAAAAATTAAGGAAAGACCCTATGGAGAAATAGTCTCTTTACATAGCTGCTTTCATAATACAGATTGCATTAGATTTTAAAAAATGGTTGAGAAAGAGGTCTACATTAGCTTCAGCTAGGAAATTCTAAATTCAGACTTTTTTTTTTTTAAGTTTTCTTTATTTTGCAAAGTACATCTAACAGAAAAATGGGCAGAGATAATACAACACACCAATGCAGCCTCAAACACACAGTTCCAGTTACAGCCAATGCTTAAGTTGTGTTTTGGTTGAAAAATGGTTTGGATTCATCCTGTTAATTTTAGGAACTTAACTTGAAGTTACTCAGTTAAGAGTCTGATCAACTGAAGATCTCTGTATTCCACAGGACAATTCAGATTTTAAGCAAGCTGAATCACTCTCTGAAGATGCCTCACTACTCACTCTGACAGCTAAAACCCTGAAATAAAGTGCTATTACAATGTCCAGTGTACGAAATTTTACAAGAGCACAAAGGTACACAGATTTTTTTCTTCTTGTGTCTGATTAGATAATGGAATGGACATCTGGATTTATAGAATTCAGATTCCTATTTCAGAAGGGATCGAACTGCCATCCACTGACAAACTCTATCCGTGCAGACAAGGTAAAACATCCCAGAAGCTGAAGCACACCATCTTTCTGTAAGGAAAAATGCCATATATTCCTATTAAGTCTTACCCTCCTCTCTGAAAAAAATCATTCAGATCTTGCTGCTTCAAGGCAGAGGAAGTTTAAAGGACACACATGAACTGCTAGACTTCTTTGAAGCAGGGATACTAGAAATAAGGAGTATTCCTGAAGTAGCTTTACCAGTTCAAGGTACACATCAAATATGATCATTTCTCTGCTTACGCTCCATGTCATGCTTTTCACATATTTAAGGATCACATGAGCCATTAGCTTGCCAGAAGACTTTTGCTATGGTAACTATCAACGGTGACTATTAAAATCATACTAAGTCAATTCACAACTTCAAAGAAAGCTACTACACTTCTTAAGTACAGGTTGCCTTTTGTTCAAAAATGTACCTTGAATGCAACTAATGACCATTTAATTAGCAATTCAATTAGTAATAACTGTAACCTGTAACAACCTTTCTTTTTTATCTCCTGAAAAACTTTGCAAGTAAGGATTGCATCACCATCATCTAGGGTCATTGATGGAAATATAAAGTAGCATTAGACTAAAAAATAGCCTCAAGGAGATACCCTCAGAAACAGCCCCCTTCATTAACGGTTTCCCTGTTATCAAATGAATTTTAAATATGTCAGTGAGCAATTTAAAAATTAATTGAATAGGTATTCTTCCTGCATTTTAGTGTTAAAAAGATCCACGCTCCTGTGCCAAAAGCCCTCAAGATATATGAGCATTTTATACAGTTGGCTTCATCAGCTAGACATGTAAGCTAGTCAAATAAATCAGTTTTTTGACAAGATCCATTTTCCATAAGTTCTTTGAAACTGACACTTTGTTTATCCTGTTCCAGTGCTGTGCTTGGATCAGTATCAGCTCAATCACTAATTCTGTAGATTTGCCTACCCTTTTAAGCACTGGAATTGTACTTAAGTCCCTCCAAGTTCCTAAATTATTTATTAATTTTGAAGTCAACATCAAGACTTTAGATGCCTCTTCTGCTAGTTTCTTTAAATCTGGGGAGGTGTATGTGAAAGTTATTTTGGTTTACTACATTAAAAACATTAACTTTGAGCAAATGTAACCTTACAGCCCTTGTTAAATCAATACAACCTATGTTTTCTCTTCATTTCATACGGAGAGAACTTCATTTCATTTTGTTCCAAATACAAAAGTATTTATTAAACCCTTCTATTGTTTCCTGCATCACCATTTACACTTTTACCACCTGAATCTAGTAACTGACACGTGACTTGAAGATTCGGGGGAGGGAGGCAAGATGGGGAAGGAATTTCTATAGGTTTAAGCATCTTGTTTTCAATGTAAGTGTCCATTCATATTTCATTTATATATTTTTACTTTCCTTTATTGTTGCCTTTAACTCTTAAATGATCATGTAAACTAACATGTTTAACACAGATTCTGAAAAACAGACTGAAGAACAATTGCAACAGCCCCTCTCTGTTGTGACCAAACTCTTTCCTATCTATGTTAACAATGGGAAATAGCCAGAAAGTGACAAATGCTAACAAAAATACCTTCCTCCACTGAAGACAGCAACAAGGAAATGCATATTAGCTGGGCAGTAAACCAACAGATAACCTACATTTTTTTACAGTCCCGGAGGAATTCAGGAACTGGGTCATGGATCAAGAGGAAAAAGGACAAGCTGCAGCTGTTATTTTGTAGTGTTATCTGACTAGGGCAAACAAAGGTAGAGTGTGATAAACGACTTCTGAATTTCAAGGAATTAACTCAGTCCAGAATCTCTGAAGGAACAAAATGGATTGTGAAAGTCTAGCCTTTCTAGAGGAAGCAACAAAAAGGAGGTAATGCAATGTTTTCTAACTCCAGTGTACATCTTCCACACAGAAGAGTACTTCTCAAGAGTACTTCTCTACTGGTTTAGTGGTAATACTTGAACAATTTGGATAATAAGAATGAATAAAGCATGCAAACAAAACGTGTATCTAAGCAAAATTAGGTGTTAAGCAAGTTAATTGCCAAATGTTGGGCTGCTATGGTGCTAAACGCTTCTGACAGATTGGCATACCTGCAAGTATTTTCAGATTTGTACCTCCAAGTACGTTAAATGTTTTGCTTTAAAATTACTTGAATGTCATAATATCTCAGAAGGATCTCTTCTCTTGTTGCTATTAAAGTAAATTTAAGAAATTTAGATCATAATCTCACCACAGTTTTAGGAATGGAATCCCTCACTTACATGCATCCCTATATTCTCTCAGTTGTTTTCTATTAAATTATTACCACAAGCCCATTGACGTGTAGCTGGTGGGGCATGGGAAGGATCCTTTGATGTCCTACCAGAAGTACACTAAAAATTGCTTTAGTGTATTATTTTAAAAAGCTGGTATGTTCTAGGACGAGGTCTCCAATAAGCTAGTTTCTGCCTGGCCAAAGTTCAAACATTTCATTTATTACTGGAAGACTCTGAATGAGCAATTTTCTCACAGTGAATAAGCTCAATTAATGAAAATAAATTAAATCCAACTCCCTACTGTAGTCTTTCACTCCCAGTATGGACAGGGTACGTGATGACTGCTGAAGCAATGTACTTTACCCTGAGGGGAAGTTAGGGAAAGAGGCACTCCTGTACACAGTGATGCTCCAGATGACTGTGGAACAGTTTTTGTTAAGTCTAAAGGGATTCTTCTTAATTCACGAATTATGCAGAGTCCACACTTCAGAGAACGCCAGGAGAGCACGGAAAAACTAGGAGCCTAAAATAAAGATACACTCGAATCTTTTAGGAGTGAGGAGAAGGCCTAAATGCAGATATTTTAAAAAGATCTCTTCCTCCTCTGTTTACAGTCATTCATCACTTAATTATTTGTTAAAACAAAGGAGAAAGAGCAAACACTGCTACTGAAACATTTTCTGATCTCTATCACTAAATATAAGATATTTCTTCCTCTTTCTTTAGAGATCTGTGATTCCAACCATTTCTGACTTCAGTTTGTTAAATACTAACAGTTTGACCTGTTCTGTGAGTTTGCTGAAGTTTCAGAAGCAGAAGATAGCAAAATGAGCTTTCACATTTCTAAATTACAAACGAATTCAAACAAAGATCAAATCAGGAATAAAAAAATAGTTATTTAGAGATAGTTATATCAGACTACAATTCAACTAAAATATTCATCTTCCAAAAGGAATCACATTAGTTTTCTGTACTCTCCGTGCCAAGACACCAACTTCAACAGAGCACTGTTGTCTTACCTGAAACTGAGCCATTAACGCCAGTGGATTATTTTGACTGTTGTCAAATGTTAAAACATCAAAGATTCCAACACAATTAACTCGTAACCTTTAGGAACGAGAAAAAAGGAAGAAGTGTCACTAAGTTTTGCTGTTTACTCCATTTTCCCCTAATATTCATAATGTTGATCATGCTTTAATACAACAAAAAAAGTTGTCTTAGTATTTAACAAACTATTATGAAGCAGAAAATACTGATTTTACTGTTTGATATAGTGCAACAGCCACCCTTGTATTACAAATAAATCAATAAGTTTCTAAACTGGCAGTGGTGGATCTCAACAGTACGTTGAAGATAGTGCATAAGTCTTCCTGAAATGTGTTTAAATAGAACTTTACAAGTTCTAGCACATTTTCAACTGACATGAGACATTAATAGAACTTTTTAATTAAGACTTATTTTGCTAAAAAGCTGCATGGTCAACAGCTATCATGAACGCAGACCACAGCATACAGTGAAAATGAATCCTTTCATTACCTTGTTTTGCCAGTTACTAGAATCTTTGTTGGATCCATAACTCGGCATGCTAATCCTGCTGTATGAATGGTCCGTAAGGCAGAGCTGAGCTGCACAATATATGCCCATATCAACGACTCTGGAAGCAATCCCGCATGCTGCCGTGGTAGAGGTCCATCATGCTGACCTGGAGGGAAACGACTGTAAGCATCAACAGATAGCTACTACATAAAATTAAACTTAGAACATATTGAATTATACAGTTAATTGACATACTCCTTTCATTGAGCTTTTAATCAACAGTCCTCAAAAAGACAGATACCTATTGTGCTACAATGGTTTTTGTTTAATTTTTTTAGAAGGACAACGAACTTTGAAACACTGCAAACTCACTGGACGTTACTATTTTCATTCTTATGTTCAGGAAAACTATGCTGATTTTTAAGTTTAGGATGAATATTCACCACAATAAGAACACCAGTTAAAAATTCCAGGTATTGCTGAACTGGAATTGTACATATCTGAGAAGTAAAAATACTAGTATTGTGAAAAAAACAAGCATATATCAGAGCAACTGCAACAGATCCTGTTTCGTCTCCTTTACTGTAGGAAAGTACAGAAGTCAAACATTCTACATCTGATAAAACAGGGAAATGCAACAAACTAGTTTCAAACTACATGAGCAGAGTGGAAGATTTTGTGGCTAAACATCATTGAACACAACTTTATCCATCAGCTGTAATCCACCTCACTGACAAGTCATCACTCTATGCGACTTTTAATGGGCCATCTGAAAGCAATACAGACCCTGATTTCTAAATGGTATTGTAGTCATCCTTTCTAAAGTAAAACTAATTATTTGCGAACACCCAAATTCCACACTGCAAATTGTTTCCCAGTAACACTAAGCCATAGATAAAAAAGACATAGATAAGAAATGTTATTTTTCACTAAGATGCCTTTAATACAAAGTTGTTACAGTTTGCATAGCACAAATCTCAAAATATATCAAAACCAAAATTCCTCTCCAAACACGTTACTTGTTGTTTTTTTCCCCCCTCAACAGCGCGTCCATATCCATGCACTTTCTTAAAATAAGTTTGTGTGCATGTTTATGTGCCCCTCCATGGGTACACACACTTGTCAAAAAATGAAATATTACTGAAAGCTTTACTTAGAAATTTTACTAGTTTGGGGTGATGGGCTGAGGATATTCCCAGCTTTAAAAAAAACACTAGTTCATTTTGCAGGTTTAAGGTGCTTTGGTTTAGATTATAAAGGTCAAGACAGTCTCCTTTAAATAGCATCAAGCCTGGCATGTCTACTGAAGGCTGAATATAATGAGATATTCTTCGTGTCTTTTTTTCTGGCCTCCTGATGAATCATTATGCAAATCACTTCCCACAAACCAGCATACCAGAAGTCTCATGTAGCAAACTCCCCCAGCCCCCGTGATTCCCTCTTCAGCATGAGAAAATTATAAGATGTGAGACGTAAGTTCCTGTATTAATCAAGTCTTTTCTTCTAACCATTAGTTGCTATAATAGAGTACACTCTACTTCTGGTAAACAGCAACACGTGATATGTTTAGCAGGAATAAATATGTAACCGTCTTACGAACATGTATGTATAAAATAAATATGTGCAGAACAGAACTGTTGCTATAATACTCTGAAGAGAAAAAAGCCAGAACTTCAGGGTTATTTTTCTGCATGTGTTTAAGAACACTCGCCCTTTGATTTCCAGATTAAAGGCAACGTAACCAAAAGAACATTCAAAAAAAAGCTGGGAGATCACACCTTCTTTCTGTCAATGAGAAAATCTCAGTTAAGTACAAGAAGGACATCGAGGCCCTGGAGAGTGTCCAGGGAAGGGCTCCAAAGCTGGTGAAGGGCCTGGAGGAGAAGTCCTGTGAGGAGCGGCTGAGGGCACTGGGGTTGTTGTGTCTGGAGAAGAGGCTCAGGGGAGACCCTATTGCTCTCTGCAGCTACCTGAAAGAAAGCTGTGGGTCGGCCTCTTCTCACAGATAACTAGTGATAGGACTTGCGGGAATGGCCTCAAGTTGCACCAGGGGAGGTTTAGGCTGGAAATGAGGAGACATTTCTTCTCAGAAGGAGCAGTCAGGCACTGGGACGGGTTGCCCAGGGAGGTGGTGGAGTCACCGTCCCTGAGGGTATTCAAGGAGAGGCTTAGGGACATGGTTTAGTAGGCGACATTGGTGGTAGCAGCATGGTTGGACCAGATGATCTTGGAGGTCTTTTCCAACCTTAATGATTCTAGGATTATTTTACTACTGGAAAGAGTTCCTTGTGGCTACAGCTAAATCTAGGCTGCTACTTTCAGGCTGGTCGGCTGCAGCCTTCATTCCCCTATGCTAAAGGTACTAGTTAAAACACTAGAAAAATCAGTTTGAAATGCCCTCTTACGTATCTATCTGCTCAAAACAACTAACATTAAAAGCAGTCCAGTTTGCAGCAATGCTGGTTATGAAATATGCCCCTGAAGGCCTACCAGGCCTGCTACAGATGGCAATTTAGCAACGACCCAAGGAGATTAGACCCAAAAGCTCACTGTGCAGGTAAAGCACACAGCTAAAAGCTTATCAAAAAGTGCTAAACAAGTTGAAAAAAATGTAACAAGAACATTAAGGAAAATTACAAACATGATCAAAATTGTTAGCCCAAAAAGTGGTATTTTAGAGGTTCATGGCTAATTTTAAGGAGACTTCCCACCCCAGGTTGAACCCACAGCCACAAACTTGCAGAGTTTCAGATTATCTCCTTCCTCTGGTGCAGGACAGACTTGCTTCTGTCACAGCTTTCACCTCTGAGATGCAGTAAATAAACGCTAATGGAGAAGATTAAAAATGTAAGAACTGCCATTCCAAAAACATGGGTAGTCCATTATCTTCCTTCTTACA
Organism: Anser cygnoides; assembly: GCF_040182565.1. NCBI lineage: Eukaryota > Metazoa > Chordata > Aves > Anseriformes > Anatidae > Anser > Anser cygnoides. The sequence continues at coordinate 190,264,832 of NC_089873.1, forward strand.
TTAAAATGAACTCACTGCCTCTTTTTTTTTTTTTAAATTCAGTGTTATGATGTTCTCAGCTGAATAAGATGTGCAGCATACGCTTAGCACTGGTGTTTTTTTTTTTTAAAAGAAAAAAGGACATCAAAATGAAGTGCAGTTACCCAATACAAGGATGACGCTAGGTATAGTCCTGGGACAGGAAGGAAGAGCTGGGACCCTTAGCAGTAGGACCTGTTTTACATACTCACTCAGGAACATGGCCACAAAGCATGCTAACACACCCTGTTCTCATCAGACATTTATGAAAAATCAGAAGTACAATGAAAGATTTAGCTGATCACCAAATTGAACCTGTCAGGCCTATAAATCAGTCTTTTACATTTAGAACTGTGAATTTAGAGTTTTAGTGTTCCTTGGCTATAACACTGGAAGTAAGATACATGCAGTAGCTTTCCTTTCTGCCCCCTTCTCCAGGGAAACCTAGGCTTTGGTTTTACATTTCCCAATTTTCAGAGTACAGAAAGGTTCTGAAATACTAATGCAGCACTACAATCCGTAGGAAAAAAATGAAGATAGCAAAAACTTGATTCGACTTGGAAAGAGTTGCAGCTTTTGGCAGAGGTATTTTAGGATGATTGTTCCATATTTTTCTTCAAAAAAGCTGAAAATTGAGCAAAACAGTGTTTACACAGTATCTAAAAGTAGTACTTCTAGATTTTGGTTAGCTTCATGCTCTCAATAGGATATGAAATGTTTTCATCATCCTTGTTTTTAGAAGGTTTGTAGATACAGGAGCAATATCATGTTGATTTTAAATATTCATATATGCTTCCTGCTTATCATAGTCCAAGTACACAATTCATTTTAAATTGAAGAGGTATTTTCTGAAAAAATGCTCAGTGACTGGGGATGCAAAGGTTACAAAGTCCACATTTCTGCATTAAACACTATTATTAATAATGTATTCAAAGGAAATCAAGGTCCAGAAAGCTTGCCTACATTCGTTAGAAAGTATTCAACTTATTCAACTGCCATAAAGCAGAATCTGTGGTGCTGAAAACTACTATTACGCGCATGCACACCATGCTTAATAACTCAGTGTTTTTAATAAACAGACCAAAGGACATACAGGGGCATGCTCATCTCTGACACTAACACCTCAAAAAACTCATCAGGACAAAGAAAATACCTAACTAGCAGCAATATGGAGTTACTGTTTATTTGCCAGGATTTTCTAGCTATCAGCTTTAAAATACATGCATTCAGAATGTGGTTTAGTTATTGGATGGTTAAGAAAAAAAGGTTTCAGGACCTTTGGGTTAATTTCCTAAACTAAAAGAGAACAGCATTTCTGCAGAGATAAATGTATTAACATGTACTATAATCAGAAACAGAAATACCAGAAAGGTGGAGAAAACAAGTTCTAGAACAACAGATTTAATGATAAGTTTAGACTCTTGATAGAAATGAAAACGTCTTGAGGAAATATGATGAATGAGAATTAAAAAAGGAATTATTCAAATAAATGTATTCCAAGTTAACTGCAAAAAAAAAAAAGATTACGGATTTTAAAACTTGTGAACATTTAGTTGAATATTACAGAACAGCATCAGATTACCACACTATGACCTGGAGAAGGAATATTTCATTACATAAAGAACTCTACAAAAAAATAAATTGTATAGAATTCAGAAATGAAGACATTTGCTTACAGGTGTTTAGAATAAAAATAAACGTAAGCTGCTGCTAATTTTTTCCATGCAAAATTCCCTCCAAAGAGGTACTGTAACAGGATCTGCAAATATCATGGCAAAAAGAAAAAACCCAAGACTGTTCACACTGACACCAAAAGTGACATGCAAGACGGCCACATTAAAAAAAACAAACAACATAATCCTCAGCCTTTAACCGTCAAAGTCTAGTGTTGCCAACTGGAGTGTTCAACATAAATAAGGTTGCATACCTGAAATCAAATTCTCTGAGATCACTGATCAGGTTGGCAGCGTTGTGCCTCCTAAAACCTTAAAAGCAATTGCACTAATCTGGGCCTCATGCTGCAGAGTACCCAACTTCCATCCATTCCCCTGCTTCTCTTGGATGTCTCCTCTAGGCAGGCAGACGGCCAAGAAATTCTGTGAGGTGATGGAGAAAGGATCCATGAAAGCAGGCAATTCCGAGAAATCAAGTATGCAATCTTATTTTTCTCTCTTAAATTGCTCCTTCTACTGAGGATCAGACTAGAAAGCACAAGTTACCAAAAAAGAAAGGCCAGAGCAAAGATGTGCAGAAAGATTTGGCAAAATTGGTGAACTGCAGGGGATTTTTTTTTCTAAATTAAAAAAAAAACTGGAAGAGCCACAGGCAGGAGAGAGTTATCAGAACTTAGTGATATTCAAGGAGGATGCAATAGTATGTTTTAATGAAACACGACTTTCTCCTGGCTGAAAAGAAATTGATGCCTTATTTTCCGTTTCAAAGACTATCCCTACCTAAAGAAGAAATTTGCACTGCGTCAAATAGGTAGCCCACTAGCCTGCTTCAATGACGTACGCTAAAATCAAAACAGTAGCTCACAATAAATAACAGATCATGAACACAGAATATTTCGCTATCTTCCAGTGTTTTGCAGCTCTGAGACTTCCTGATGGTCTTTGCAGTTAACAATTCTCAAATTATTTCTCTTCTGTGAGTAAGAATACTTTACCCTTGAACCCATTCAAATGTCCACAATAGCTAGTGACAAATTTATACGACTTAATTATTTTTACCCAGGTTTTGAATTTGCTGCCTGGCTAGCTTCGTTTCATTTGCCAGTCCCTAGTTTTTGTATTGAAAGAAACAGAAAACAGCTGCTGCTTATTTTATTTTCCCCGAAGATTTTCAGACACCTACCATATTCCAGTTATTTTCAACCCCATCTTCCTCTCCCATCTTCAAGAGCAGGAAAAGTACTATTCCATTTCGCTGTTCTTTGTACTGATGCTATTCCATGTCTTTGATTACCCCTGTCACCTTTGAACTTTTTTTATTCCTTCATTTCAGTCAAAGTGGCTAAAGTTGACCACAACTACAGGTATTAAATCTGTGATACAACCACATCTTAATTACAGCATCTTCTATTTCATCATTTACTCTTTTCTTAATCAACAATTCCATATCCATATTCAAGAGGACAGTATTACCTTGATCCATTTAACTATAACCCTACATCTATTTTTCAGTTGTAACAGCCACGACAGGGGTCATCAATTTATACTTAAAATTAGGATTATTTTCCCTCAGTCTCTTCACTTTACATTTATTACACTGAACTTCATCCCCTAGATTTTTGCCAAGAGTTCCAGTCCTAAAATCCTTCTGCAATCTATCACAATTGGCCTTTGTTTTTAAACAATCCAAATAACTAGGTGTTATCAGCAAACGCTGACAGAGCATTATTTACCTTCAATATGGATAAGTGAATGTGCTAAGAAATACAACTCCCAACACATTCTTGTGAGACTCCATCAGTGACCTCCCTTCACTGTGAAAGTCAACTGTTCACTCTGTTTCTTACCTTCCAACCAGTTATCAGCCTAACTGAGGACTTCTCTTGTATCATCACAACTTAGTTTTGGGGTGGGGTTTTTTTGTTGGTGGTGGTGGTGGGTTTTTTTTGTTTGTTTTTAAAGAGAATGATGGATGTCATTGAAAATCCAAGATGATATCTACTGGATCTTCCTTCAAAGATCTTCAATATATTAATGAGGCATGACTGCCTTTTATAGCAGCAAAACTTATTCTCTTCCAGTGTGAGAAATGAATGTGTGCAAAATAATTTTATTATACATTTATTAATTTATCTAGAGCAGACATCAATCTTCTCTATGTAATACTCTAGAGAGGTGTAAAAACATAACAAGGACTGATTTACATGGAAATTGAAAACCACAGGTGGGAGACACTCAGAAGTCTAGTCCTGCACATAACCATGATTAACCTAGCAGTAGGCGTTCCATGTTTATCCTACCAAATGAGTTTCACATCAAGTTCACTGAATTTGTAATTACATTGTTTGACTTGCCACAAGATATGACAAGTTGATCTAGTGTTTCTTCTGTCCTGAGACATTACCACCAAAACCAATGGTGGAACCTAAGTTCCAACTTTATTTATATTAGTTCAGTGCAAAGCCAGTGTGGACTATTCAATGTACAAGGGACCTAACAAGCCTTTGAGTGTATATTCACAAGCTAATAATCCATTATACTCTGATCTACCAGATAGCCAAATGAAGTTTCCCAACCTTTGAAAGAGATTGAATTCACAAGTAAAGGCTCTAATTTCAACAGCCACAATAAAGTAGAAACCTTAGTTTTGGTTCTCTTTAACAACTCGCCACCTAAAGACAATTTAGGCACATCTACACTAATAACATCTACACTATTGAACATCTACACTAATAAACAAGGCCAGGTCACAGGCTTCATTAGTGTCCCCTCTTCATCCATATGCTAGATCTGATTTCAAGGTTGGTCCAGGTAAGAGGACATGGGGCCGTGCAAGCTCCAAGGGTACTCTCCAACCCTAAATTATTCTGTGATACTTTTCAACTGTTAGCGTGCTTTGTTCTCAGCATGGTATTGGCCTTTAACAGTTTTGGCCTGCTGCATTCCTGACAACACCTGAATTCACTCTGTGGGACTGTATGGGTCAAGAACTGGTTCTAATAGCATGATTGACAGTGTACTATTTTGGAGGGGAAGAGTTTAGCCACATGGATATGAACTCCACTGGGCCACATAATATGTGGTGACAGGTTTTGCTCATTAATGTAGATGTAGCCTGAACGACTCCTTTGAAGTCAGAGCACACATCCGAAAGAAAAAAAACATCAGACCTATGATATGGAGCTTTTGTCAGAAAATAATATATTAGAGACTTTTTCAGTCCATTTCTTGTCTTCAACTAGTACTTCATATTTCAAAACATTAAACAAAGCGCTGCCTAAAACTAGTCCTCAGAATGCTTTACAAAAAAAAGATTTTATAATTGGAGAACACCTCAACAAACATCACACTGACAAAGCATACATCTCTTACAAAACATCTCCAGTGTCGGGTGTCATTCTGTGACAGACCAGCAATTAGGACCCAGAGCTCTTGTTTCCCAATCCCCTGTGCAAACCTGTTACCCTGCAGACAAAGAATTGTAAATTCCTTTCCAAGCTGACTTTAATTTTGCAAATGAATCGAAGTCAAATGTGACCAAGAGAAAAAGCTGTTTATTTACCTTAACTGAATAGTTTAACTCAAGGAAAAAGTTATTTTAAAAAATAGATATTCAAAAATTTCATTCAGAAATAGAAAATGAAGAAAATTCTGATCCCAACCAGATTATATAATATGGCAAAACTGATCAGCTAAAAAATTAAGATGAACAACTACTTTTGATCAGTTATTTACTAATCAAGTAGTGGGAATAGTTTACAGAAGTATTGTATGATAATGTGTTTTCCTTACCCCATTTTCTTTTTGTGAAATAGGCATCAGCACTAGGGTCATTGAAGTGTCTGCTCATCATAGTCTCTCCTCCAGCATGAAAATCATATGCAAACACAAGAGCTTAAAAATAGAAACATGTGACAATTACTAACTCAAGCATATCTAGAAGAAAGTCTAAACACATCAGTCGGGGAAAAAAAACTTACAATGTTCTCCAAATGCTTTAGTGGTAAACACTTCACGCAAGGTTACTATATTTGAGTGCTGAATTTTTTTCCACATGTCAACCAATACCATGCATTTTGTGTTAACAAGACGAAAACCTAGAAAAGATCAAAAACAGTTTAAAATATAATGTTTGGGGGAAGGGGATTTTTTTCTGAACTGTCTTCTGAAATTACTGAAAAGCAATTAAACATTAAAATAAGACTTGCATGCCTAGCAGTGCTAGTCCTATGGGATCTTCTTGCTCTCTTAGGCCCCACAGAATAATTCTATCAAAGCTGTTCTGAGCTTCACATGTAGCTCAAAATATTTAAACAAAAATAGCACTGGCATTTAAAAAAAATGTCAACTTAATTTTTCTCACCATGTATCCTCCGAAGGCAATATGGCAGATCATCTTTACTATTTACAGCTTTATAGCATGACGTAATGTACCCAAAGTTGCTTGTTTTCTGTATCCGATTCGGTGGTGGCAGTGGTTCTAAAGGAAAGAGGCTGTGGTAGCTGTCCACTTCCGCTGGAACTGCTAAATAAGCATACATACAGAAACATATTGGGTATCAGTTATCTTTGAAAAAAATATTAAGAGTAGAGATTAAATCGATTATGTCACTAACACAGAAATTCTTTGCATCTCTTATGTGAATGTAAAGTTAAAATCCACTATTTCTGCTTTAATATCAATGTATGTTTCTGGAAGGGACTCCACACTGATAACTGTCCTCATAAAATAGTTACACCAAGTAAAAATCAACAATAGATGCAGAGTTTCATCTGCAGTTTTCTCACTTGCCTTAAAAATTCACCCTTCTGAATGACGTGTTGTGTTTTTTTCCCTACAAAGATTCATGGATAAGCACCAATTTCCATATAGACTTCATATCATTGTAAGAACCCTATCCACACAAAAAAAAACAAACCTGAATCTTGCATTGTAACATACTGGTTTCAGAAACAGTGAGGCACTCAAGACTTACAAATCAGATTAAGAGATTGCAAGAAGAGATACACTTGTACCTTAGCTGCGTTAGAAAACTAAACTGCATTTTAGACTGTATCATGATCATATTAAACACGCAGTTGAAAAGAAAGGGTACTGCAAGCAAAACAGTTTGTTTAAATATAAATTGAACAGAATCAATTGTAAGTTCTCAAAAAAAATTACAATGAATACTGTTCCTCTTGCCTGCCAACAAGTAGTACAAAGCCTCTTTGATAAGCCAGCCAATTTGTTTTAAAACAACCAAGTTTGCTAGTACAGCATTTGAAAACGCATAGTAGGCATTTCTTTAGAGGATGCATGTACAAAGTAATACAATACTGCTTTACAAAAAATCTCTATTGCCTTGATGTTTATTTCTGTTTCACTAATTTTAAGCAGTCCCCATCATTTCAGAGTTTCAAACCAGAAGAAAGTTACAGAAGAAAAAATGAATAGAAGAAACAAATTTCCTATTTCTGAAATACTTTGTATCTTGTTATCTACAGCTCAAACTTCATGAAAGATTAAGAACAGGTGTGTTGAGTTTGTGGTTTTCTTTTGTTATTGTTTTGTTTCAAGACACTGTTAGTATTGTTGAATACACACAGTTGCAGAATGAAGTGATTACGTTTTAATTTAATAAGAAATTAATAAGTTCTTACCAGGAATATCAGCCTGATCAATCTGGGCCATAGTTATTAAGTGTCTGTTGATCAGTTCCTGAAGAATAAATTATGTCAAGTTTTGAACCTTATAATGCATTTCACCATCTTTGATAAATGAACAGTACACTGCCTTTGAAGTACCATCTACTTGTACTAGAATAGCACGTTGATGCAAATGTCCCAGGGTGGGGAAAAAATACTAGCTTGAAAAAGTTAATGACAATATGAAGTCTTTTTTTTAACCTCCTCCCTTCAAGAAATTAACTAAAGAGTTAGCATTGACAGAGGCATCTACTACAGTAAAGCTGAAATAAAGTACAGTAATAGCCAACCCTCAGAGAAGGGCTCATTAACTAACACCTTTCATTTCAGTGAAAGGCTTTAAAACTGGATAGGATCACAGCTTAAGAGAATGCTACATAGATCATTCATGCATACTAATACATAATATGCAACAAGTAAGAATATTTATATAGGAAATCATGGCATGCAGGTTAGATTGCAGTCACATGTGCTGAAACCTACCCTAATCCTCTATCCTCCACAGAGCTAGATTTTTAAAATTCTTCATTGGGAAAAGTGACTACACCAATTTTTAGTGGTTACTTCTCTTCCGCTGCTGCTGATTTTCTACTTTTCTCCAGGATACATGACTTTCCTTTAAATTCTCTATCATCTTACCTGTCTGAGCTCATCCGCCATGAAGAAGGAAGGTGCATTTGCTTTTGGCTGCATATAAGCAACATGAGGTGCAGCTGGATGGTAAATGTGATAATTTGGAAATACCTAAAAGCAAAAAAAAATTAAGCAGTTTAAAATCCTTAAACATAGGGAAAATAGAGTTTTGTCATCTTATTAGTTTAAACTACTGAACCATAACATCTTCAGGCACAGCGCATGTTACAAATACACTGCCAGATGCATTAGTTTCTTCCTGTGATGTTCACTACTGATGATTTCAATGATGCGTGTGCAAGCACATAACATTTTTCTAAATGCTTTTTCCCCTCCATTATATACATAAGATTCCTTTAATCTATCAGACATGAAAGCAATTTGAAATAATTGATATTTTCTATGTACATATCCACTGAGATGCATTAAATGCTTTCTCTACTTTATAAAAACAAGACTCTATACAAGGTAAATGAAAAATACACAATAAAGTTCACTGGTCTTTAAATTTCAGTGATCTCTGCGAACAATGTCAACATTTAAAAGGCCAAATCTTTAGAGAATAAGGGTTCCACAGTGTTGCAAGTAACCTCTATAGTATTAATCATTTCAGTCTTTGGAAGCTCTATGTACTTTTGCATTAAAAGCAAACATACCATTCCTGTGAGAGGTGCTGGAGTTGTATCAGTATAGAAGTATGTCGTTCCACCCACTGTTTCCTTCTGGATCACCTGGCCAGTAGATGGAGGCTGGGAGACAGCATTAGCAACAGAAGCAGAGGCACTAGTAGGCACCATATAGTTTGCTGGGTTAGGAGTATGACTTCTTCGTCGAGGAGCAGGAGATGTATGAGGAGTTATTTTGGGGGAATGAAGAGGAGAAGATCCTGCTGACAGTGACATTCCTTAGAGAAACACAAGGAGATATTCTTGATCAAATCTCTGTCATTGCTACAAACTTCACTACACTCAGTTCAGAATTAAATATTACTCTGAGCAGGTGAGAGGTTTAAGGATTGGTACATCTTTATGAAGAATTAAGTGTAAAACCAAGAGCAAGTATGTAAGCTTGTAAGAGCAAGACCGGAACAACTACATTTTCCTGAAAAAAATTTACGTTCAGAGAGAAAAGGGTTAAGGACTTGGGACGTACACACGAAGAACTGGAAAAACAGTAGAAAGGGAGGAGATGAACCAAATTAATGCTTTGTCTGGAAGAAGAGAGTTTATTAAACTGCACAGAGAAAATATTAACAACTGCCTGATAAATGAATGTTTACATAACAGTTACAGGAACATTCATGAAGTTTGCCAAGCTCTAATTCACTTAATCTTACACGTGTTCATTTTACTAGAAGTAACTCCACAACTATGAATGCCTATTAATAGAGTTAGTACAGCACACAAATAAGCAATAAGCAATACACTACTTCTAATAATTTCAGGGGAGAAATCACCTATTTTCCTGTCATTATCAAATAAAAAAATACCCTCCAGAAGATCTATTTGTTATGTAAGGATAGATAACTTCTCAGAATATGAGATCTGCTGGGTATTCATATAATTTGTTTAAAGTGATTTTACTGATCGCTGTTTACACTAGGCTTAACAGAATACTGGCAATTAAACTTTAGAAGCCTAGCTTCTAAACATAGTGCATTAATAAGGTGAAAAACAAGGGCAACTTGTACCACACGCATGCAGCTGAGAATTCTCCTCTAATTAAAAAGTCAGTAATTTCTCAGATATTTGCTTAAATTACTTCTATTTATTAGCTCTGCTTTGTCTTTTTAAAGCTGATATACAACTTAAGTTGATATAGAACTTGAAAAGTTGACAAATATGCACCATCAGTAACGTGTATGAGTTCTCATATTCGTGTCCCACCTCTACAACAGATCTCTCCTCCCCAACTTTTTTTATTATTATTTTTAAACACAAACTATAAAGGCAAATAACAATTTTGGTATTAATAATTCAATCAGTACTTGGGAAAAATAATCTGAAGCCATGTTATTTCTCATTGTATTAGCAGAATATTTGTGACCTTTAACTCCAATCATTTCACTAGTATCTCAAAAACTAGTAATCCAGAACAATTACTTCTCTGATTAAGCATTTCTGATGAAATAAGATTTTTCATGTAAATCATATGAAAATCTGAGATCTTTCTCCTTAGATGGGTCTCCTTAGTAATTTATTCTTTTAAGAAAGTACAAAATAGCAGCTCTGAAAGATACAATTTCAAACATTTTTCACTGTAAGAGTTTAAAAATTTATTCCTGCCAAATAATAGTTACAAATCTAAATCTTGAATGCCTTTGAGTATTAATGCGGGAGTGAAATAAAAGAAAGATGATCAGTTACACAAGTCCTTTTCAATGCCCTTCTAACTTCATTCATGTCTGATTTTGAAAGGACCTTGAGAGTTCAATGAAAATAGTCTGTCAGGCAAAACATATGGGCTTCTCATTTGCCAACATACATAATCAGTTCAAGATATGAAAGAAATTTGACTGGAGTTTATTTTCATACTACTAGAACACTATATTATGCATTACAAGAAATTTGCTGCTAGCACTGTGGTGGGTTCTGGCAGACAGAGGCAACAAATACCCAAGGTGATAGATTCTTTTGAGATCTGCATTAAATCCTGCAGAGTCTGGACTTTTAATTATTAATACTTAAAGTCATACGTAAAAGAAAAAAATAAGCTCTATGTCAGTTCCATTATGTAACTATGTAAGTAAAAAATAACTTAGATGCACAAACTCAAGCAGATCTCACCAACTTCATTAGGATTTTACCCAGTTAAAATCTTACTAATATTAATATTTAACCACAATAAAATAGGATGAGATGGCAGAACTCAAGCCAAACAGCTGCAATAGGCAGCAAATGGAAATTACTTCAAGAAAAAATGAAGGAAAGTGGCTGCTATATAAAGGTGAACATGGTATTCCTACTGACTCACATGAAGGAAAAAGACAGCAATGAGCCTATGATGGGGTAACAGTGTGGTGAACGTGGAGCACAGCTCACAGAATTAGACCAACTGTTTTCAACACTGCAATTTTATGTAAACATTTATTCACATGAGGGCATAAGAAAAAAAGTGGGGATTGAATCTAGCTACAATTACATTTCTATTTACAATTGTATTTTATGTAACTGCATAATTGTATTTTATGTAACTGCACCAGTGTAGGTGCAGTTACATAAAATACAATTGTAAGGTGCTTCAAATTGTCCTTCTCGAGAGCTCTCTTTTCTAGTAGATGACACAGTTCCTTGTATTGGTGAATTCTAACGAAGAAGTCAAATACTACCTTGAAAGGTAAGTTGCAAGAGAAAGCTTTTTTTGCTTCATGGTTATTCACACCAAAAAAAGCGTCATCATACCAACATGTAAATGGTTGCAGGCTTTCAAGCTTTTTTGCAATATTCACTGCAACAGTGCAGGTTACCTACACGTACCTGGAGCCCTTGCTGCTATACTCATTTTACACAGAGGAAGATCGTATTATATTATCCCTCCCTATTGTTACATTTTCTCTTCTTGCGTTGTTGTTTTTTTGTTTGTTTTTTGAAGTTTCATTGAGACTGACAAAAGAGAAGCACTAGACTTTGAAATTCATTTGAGACACTGCCCAAAGATTTCACAAGGTGTACGTGTTTAATAAATGTATTGCATGCTACAAAGCCTTAAGTTAAATGCCAAGTTATATTTTGAATTTGATAATTCTACAGATGAGCAGCATGAAAGAAAAGACATCAAGCTTGAATTCTCATTAAGGACTCAGTGTCTAAAGTTTTTAGAGTCACTGAAAGTTTACCATGAAGCAGGATTTCATTCAGCTCATTTGTATGGAGATCAGCTAGCCTACAACTAGCATTTCAAAAGAGAGTAATCCAACATATATATATATATATATATTTCAAACCTTTAAAACCTTTTAAATATGTATGTTTTTAAACCTTTGTCTACAAATTTACTCAACTACAACCATATCCCTATACAACTAAGGATGTTAATCCCTATACAACTTAGGATGTTAAAACAGTCAGAGGTCAGAAATCAAATGTCTAATACTATCATGATTATGTTCTGTACTTTAGAGATACTCTACACTACTAGGTACACTGAGAAATGACAAATTGAGCTTAATAATAGTTCAAGGCTATTTCAAGGATCTCTTGAAAGCAGTATGGTTAAATTCAGTAAAAATTGTTTTCTAATAGATCATTAGCATTGTAGCTGTGTATTTTCAAGATAATTAAATCTGCTTAATTCCATAAAAAATTATAGTCATAAATTCCTCCTCAATTTATTAAAGATAAAGATAATTTTACAGTCTTTCTGCCTTCCTTATATTATTTTGCTAGGACTGTGGAACCTTCTCAGCAGCACGGCTGTGCTGTACTTGGTATGAGAGGTCACAGCAGGCTCTGTGCCTCCTGGCTCCTAAGCCTGCAGATTCAGATTGCTAGAATCAAGACTAGAATCAAGATCTAGGCACATGCACGGTATTAACATCTGGCAGGTGTACACAGCTGCTATCAGGATCTATGCATTCTGTATGGGCTCAGATTCTGTCTTCAACTAAATACAGAAGCTCTAGAATCAGCAATTTGCTGTAATTTACACCAATGACAAAGCCATCACCCTTTAGCTATAAGCTAGCTTAAAGAAAACCAAACCAAACACTTTCTCTTTTGGGGGCTATACATCTAATCTCTTTCAAGGTTAACTTGGCAGCGATGTCTTATCACTTTGATGACATCCATTAATTTCCTTGATATGCTTTGTTGCCATGCTTTAATGGTGCTATTATTATGGAACTACTACAGAGAACTGGGTAGGATAAGTCTTCAACAGACTATTTGAAGACTAAATTTCCCACGCAAATGCTAAACAGAAAGTACTTACTAGCATGGGAACAGAAGGAGAGGGAATAAGGCAGTATCCAGGGGAGCTTAAGAAAAGACCACTTGGAAAGGATGAAGGAGATCTGCTCAGAACTCTGACACTAGTTTTCTCCAACTGTTTAAATGGTATTTTATCTCACTGTTTTAATATTTTATTTAAAGCTATGGAGATGAAGATTGACTCTGTGTAGAGATTATGCTAGAAAGCACTTATCTAAGTAGATACGTGGAAGAAGTAGCTTTTTTCCATGCTGTATCCTAATGGAAGTGTCAGGTATGGATATGAGTTACCCACCATGACAGGTTAGGTTTCAGTTGTCTGTTCTACTTTCTGCAGTATTGTTGACAAGACGGATGCAAAAAATATTTTCCAGGGACACTCAATTTTGTGACCAGTTACTTATGAAATACTAGATGTCAAAAAATGTTTTTGATTTACACCTGCCTTTAAGGAGATCTCAGAAATTGGATATGTAAGAGAACTTAATATTTTCCATCCTCATGAGGGAAATCAAAGGATTGTTCTCTACTTTGCAATGGTTGAATTGAAGTATGGATCTTTTAAAGAATTATTCCTCCTACGTTTCCTTATTTAATATGAAATATTAATTTCCAGTATTCTGTAAACTAATGTAAGTAATCTTAATCTTATGCTAATGTTTAAATCATCAACATTTTCCTGAAAGCTGTTCTGCTGGAGAATAAGTCTCCTTCCAGTTAAATGGTGTATACCTTTATTTAAAGGAAAACTCTTGTAAACTCTCTACATTGATAAGCAAAAGCAAATTCAAATGAAACCAATAACAGACCTCCAACCACCATTTTAATGACAATTTCTGAACACATTTAATTCTTTATTCTGACATCCAGTATAACCCAGATGGCAAAGTTTCCCCACACAAATACTGATTTTGTACTTAAGAGTCTAGTCCTCTACAAAGAGCAGCTGCTAAGTCACCTTGAGGTAGCAGAAGGTTTTTGCGGTTGTATACTACTGGCAGCTAAGCCACTTAAAAACAAGTATCTGTGGGTATTATTTACACTGCATACTTCGGTTCAGAAAACTCCATACTCAGTGTACAGAAAGAAGCTTCTAGAGCAATTCAAAGCACCCAACTCAGCTTTGAACTGATATTCTCTATAACTACACAGAAAGAGCAAGAAAACAAGCTAGTCTTGCCTGAAGTTAGCGCTTATGAAGACTCCCCCATCCCTCTTCTCCTAAACAAACAATAGTATTTGAATCTAGATAGGTTTCAGCAATGGCATCTGTATTTTTCAGACCTCTAGTTGTTGTAAGAACTTCTTTCATCAACATTGTTACTTATCCTTTCAAGTATTACTTACAGATAGTAAAGAAATTGGACTTTGAAGGATCCCTCTGAGATCCCACTGGATACTTTCCAAAAGTGGATCATTTTACTGTATTCTATTTAATCCTTTATATACTTTTCAATCCAGGTGACAAGGCTGAGAGGCATATAAACACAACAGTTTTCCAATAAGACTGTACAGCACAATATAGGATAAATCAGACACAGTACCGCATTATGTTCATTTGGTCGGCAGAAGCACCAATCACTTTCCTAGCCTGTTCTGATCGTTACACCATCTCACTAGCTAAGTGCTGGCTCCTTTCATATTGGCACTGATTTTTATTGCTGCTATCAGGAAAGCCTGAAGTTCTGTCGAACAGACAGTAATTGCCAGTACTGCTTTTAAAAAACACTAAACATTTACATTATTTGCCCTTTTGTCTTTTGGCAGCTACCTAATGCTGCTTGTTCCTGAGATAGATTGCCACAGGTTTAAGTACATACAGAAATATGCTAAAGAATCTGGGATGGGTAACATCCAGATCTGCTCATCTTTTTATCTTGAAACTACTCCATTTTTCTACAAAGCAAATATTAGAATTAACTGTTTAAAGATCAGAAGTTCAGAAGATGTATGAACAGCTTGAACTTAAAGTTTAAAAAAATCTTCTCAGTCTGAATTCTCTGACTGCATAGAACACATTTAGATAAGAGCTTTAAACATGGGAAATAACCTCATGTTGATCTTAGAAGTGAAACTACATGATATGACAAATACACTAACAGTTAATGGCTACTTTTAGGATAAGCTTATGTTCTCCTTTTTGTTACTGATCAAAAATTTAAGCCCTCATATATGCTATATGCTGTGGCTGAACAGATTTCACAGCCTGCAGTGGGACTTCCATTATACTAAGAAATAAACTCCAAGTTACATCTCTTTTATATGTTTGAAGATTTCCTCAAAATTAAGAGCTAAAGTAGGAGGTGACTAGACTTATACACAGTAAACCTTACTATAAGTTGTACAGGGGTATGTTTGGCATAATTATAAATTCAAAGAATCAACTGTACCACAAATCATTACTCTCAACTTACCTGGTGCTAGCCCAGCAGTAGCAGGACTTCCCATGGAGGGGTGAGAGAACAAGGCTTGAGAGAAGGCAGACATACTTGACTGGGATACATTACTCAGCCTGGAGGTTGATCCTCCTTTAGGAATAAACTCACTTGCAGTAGGGTTTGGTGTCTGTTTAAAAACAAATGTAAATTAAATGTTTATTTTAAATGTGAAGAGATGGACAATGCCTATTTGGTAGAAAATATATCCTAGGCAAGCCTACCAAGAGCAAGGGATATTTAAGTTACGTACAGCTTGCTGACAAGAACAGCAGATACAGGAAGCTGATCTGCATGAACAATTTTAAATATTTTTCTGCCTTAAATGTGACGTAGTGCTAGCGAGCTTTCAATATGAAGGGCTGAGGTATGAGTTCATATAAAAACTTTGCAAAAGGCTTTCCATAAGCATTATATTATAGAAGTTGGAGAACAGACTTGACAATGAGAAAGCCTTGCCACTGCTGCACAGACTGTTCTTATGTGACTTTAGAGAATTCATCACAAACTAAGGAGCAGTTTCAAATTAAAGCAATAACAATTATGTTCCTTTTCTATCAAATTAACTTGTTTTAATGATATATTCCATTTTATCCTTTAATAATGACTTTAAGTTTGGTATAACAGAAAGAAATAGCATTAAAGTGACTGTCAAACATTTAATATTTACTGATCATAAAACGTATAACCAACTTTCAATTTCTCTTAAAATCTGTGCTTTTTGGGGGGGTGGAGGGTGGGGGGAAGAAGGGGGATAGTTTCAGAAGACATTAGAGGAAGAAAAGAAATTAAGACAAAAACAAAACCAATTATTATATGAGCATACTGAAGTGTTTGAAGATTATTACGTATTAATTGTCAAAAGTCTGGTTTATGAAGTCTAAAAAAAAGAATAAAATGAGAAGATAGTAACAATTTGCAATAAATAAAAGGATACTGCGAATATAATCCATAATGGCTTTCCAAAACAAATTATATTGGATCACTTTGGTTTTAGGCAGGTTTAAAACAACTAAATATTTCAATGGTTAGTTAACTTACATTTTCACCAATGTGAACAAAGTGACAGAGAAGTTAGTGTCAGGTTAGAAAAGAAGTGTAATTATGAAACGCTAAATTAGTGCAGAAGAGTATTTGGAAAGTATTCTTTTTTGTGCTTTTTTTTAAACACCTTTATTTGGACAGGTCAGCCAAATATAGTATTGATTTCAAAGCACTGGAAAAGAAAGAGGATTCTGAAAGCTGTAAACTTAAAAGAGGATGCTCAGGTTTAAAAGCAAGTAGTAAGAATATTCCACCTTCAATCACACAACCACTAACCACCTTATTATGTCACACATTTGTCATTCCATATGTGCATGTGTCTGAATATTAAAGAACAGCCATAATCAATTATGCAGACTAGTGAATTAACACACTTAGGACTTACATAGGTAAAAAGCTCATAGGAATCTTAAATTCTTCAATCCCACTTAGTTAAGGAAAGCTTGCTAAGGTATACGCTAATGCAGCAAAACAAACGGTAAATTGCGTTATACAGACTAAATTAGTAACTGATGTCTAAACTCAAACGATAATATTCTGGACTTATCTGAATGTTAGGTACAGGAATAACTAAAAGAATGATGTTCCTCTAGATAAAACTTGGCATGCAACAAGTTAACCAATTCTGCACTGAACTGGAGTTGACAGAAGTGGTAGAGAGCCAAGTAGAATTTGTCCAGGTAGTGACAGCTGAAAATTCATCAGACAAAACAACTGGGACAGCAAGGGACAGAATTTGTAGCACCTTACTAAAAAGGCATTTCAAACGACTTTGAAACTCAAGATTGTTTATTTATTTACTTGCTGTTAAGACTAGCCCTGGCACATCCACAGATCTACCACATCTAAAAATCTTGTCAACTAGGCAACAAAGACAGGAGATGGCAAAAAATTCAGAATATGTAAATGGAGAGAAGACACATTCTAGAAGATATCCTCAGCCTTGAAAAGAGCAACTTAGAGAGTTCCTAAAGTCCCATCCACACCATTCTGGTTAAACTTTTATTACTTTCACCAATTTATTCAATTGGTGCCTCCAGAATAGGATGACTTTGTTTTAAATGCATTCAACAAGTGCTCATAGACACTTGCAGTTTTGGTCTCTAAAACAGTTACTTATATATTCATCATCATTTTACAATGAAACTACGTGAGAACTCTACTTTAACTGGTAGATGGTTTAGTTTATCCAAGTGGAAGGGAAACCTAGTAATCTGCTAGAGCAGGCCAGATTATGCTGTAGAATTAAACAGAGTGGCCCAAAAGCCTGATGGAAATTCAGTTTTCATTCAACGTTTAGGTGTCACAATTTAGGGTAAGAATCAAAGCCTAATAACGCTGCGATGCTCCTATACAACTACTTATATAAAATGCTCTCACTGAAAACAGGTTTGAATTGTGAAGCTAGAACCTTCAGTATAAAGGCCTGTTTTACTTCTGAGGTTACAAGCATGAAGTTGTAACCCAAGACTTTCCTCATTGCTCAAAAAATTACAATTGGAACCAAACTTAAATAAAAGAACTTTCCACATTCAAGCTGTTTTCTAGGTGCAGAAAAGATATCTGAGCTTCAGAGTCACCATCCAAACCAAACTTATCAAGCTAATACAACAAAATTTTAAGAATTTGTGATGAAAAATAGTTAATATTTTGTCAGAAGATTTGAAGCTTAAGCCCCAGGCCATGTTCAAATACATGTTATATGTATTTGAAGCTGCATTTCTTACATTTCCAAAAGCATACAAGTTTTCACCTGAACTAAACCACTTTTTCTGCACTTTGTTTCCAACAAACACAGCTATAGATTCAAACACATTTATAGATTCCTCATATCTGGAATAAGTGCCCAGTTATGACAGATTCAACTTAGTTAGTCATTATTTCCCGATCTTAAAGTAGCTTCTTCACACTAGACTGGGCTTCAAACCTAAAGTCTGAGTAAACCAGGATTAGTTAAAAAAAATAAGTAAATAAATAAAAAGGAGAAAACGACTATTGATGACTTAAATACTGAGAGTAATTAAAAGAAAGCAAATGGAAGAAAAATTCAGAGATCATGTAATGAATTAAGTAATACGGTGACATTAAAAACAAAAGGGAATGCACTTCCTGAAAACCAAACAAAAAAGCAGCTAGCACTGTCTGCACTATGCAACAGACCATATCTTCCAGTTTCAAGTGTCCTATAGAGAGGCACATACAAATTGATTTCAAAACTAACTCCAATTAATACATTTCTATAAAAGAGATAAAAGAGAAACATTTACAGCTCTGTTAGCTATGTTCAATTTTTCTGAAAACTACCAATATAAAGTAACTACCAACTCATATGTCCACTAAAGTTGCCAGCATTCATTTTTTCTTTCATCCTGGCCAGTTTAAATCTCATCCTGATTCTCTAATAAGTTTATAAAAATATTGTCAAACTAAAGCAGGAACTTATCTTCCATAGGCATTATCTGAATTAATACCTGCATCACACATTCTTACCAGAATGATTCTGAGAAAATTTTACCAAAAATGTACTACTTTCAAATTTTTTTATGTCTGTGCTCTTCTGAAAAGATAAGAGCCTCCTTTTAGTCAGTTTTGTGAAGAAACTTCCAAAGAGATCACAAAATAGAGGCCATCCAACTCCGTATAAAAAAGTTCTATACTTCAGTATGCAAGAGAGCACAAAATGTTATAAAACACTTACAAAAAGTCCAAATTAAGTCTGAATTTAGTCATGATGCAATTAGTAAAGATGGAACCACAAGAGGAGTAAGGTGGGAAAGACTATAAAATAATTAATTTGCATCACCATCCAGCACAGAGTTTAATCTGTCTGGTGGCTAATACGTTTTAAACACTTAAGACGACTGAAACATGGTGGTGGGGGAAAGAAAGAGACTTTCTGTCAGTACTACAGAACAAAAATTCAAGATTCCTTATAGGAAATTGGAAGTAAAAATAAAGATGGCACTGAAAGCTGAGGGTAGAGGATCAGGTATCTCAGCTGCGTGCCATTGCTGACAGAACTGCACAGCAGCATGCACCTTCACTGTATGTTGCAGTTGTATACATGAAGTTTTCTGTAGTCTAGAAGATGACAATTCCCATTTCATCAACTAATTTCAATGCAGTTTTTCTATACATAGGTCAGTGATAAACTCCTAAGTCTCTAGTACATGAATTCACAAATTAATCTGCAAATTGCCTTGAAGTACAGAGGTACCCTGTAACGGGGGAGGAAACCAAGACAAAGACTATGCAGCCTTTTAAAGGTCATGCAGGGAGCACACAGAAGTACTGGAAACTGCCCTTCTCTCTCATTTCCAGTTGAATGCCTCACAACAGAACTGTACAGCAGTGGCAGAGCCGCAGCCTCCATTTCTGTGGCTGTAACACTACTCAGTTATTTCCAGTTACACACCACCAAAGGCCAACTACCTAAAGCAAAAAGTAGGCAAACTTCATTTTTATTTCAGAAGAACGCGCTAATGTACTTACCATACTAAAAACTGGAAACAAGCCTTTTTGTCCTCTTTTTATGTTGTCCTTCACCTCCAAATTCATGCTGATCTGTTCTGACATCCCGAATTGCATAGTCCTGTAATGGTTACAGAAAGCCACCACTAAACTGTACCCAAGCTACGAGCAGGGCAGTTCTCTGCCAGTCTACTATTTGGCATAGCTTTCAGAATGTCTTATTAATTCAAAAACATGCAAGAGCTTTTGCTTTTTTTTTTTTTTTGTTTTTCAAATGAATAGATATGCCATAGAAGGAGCTTCACTTTACATAGAGAGCATCGTGGCAATCCCTCCGTCTCCAGAAGGATTCCTTGATGACTGTGACATCAGAGAAGGACACATTCTGGGATGTCAGAGCAGCCCATCAGACACTGGAGGTTACCAAGGACTCCAACACAAATCTCTTTCCCTCCCACTACTGAATTTGTGCAACATGCTTCCTTATTGTAGTTGCTGTCACAAGTCATTACATTACCCACACAATAAGCTCTAAAAGTTCAGGCCAGGCTGGATGGGGCTTTGAGCAACCTGGTCTGGTGGGAGGTGTCCCTGCCCATGGCAGGGGGTTGGAACTGGGTGGGCTTTAAGGTCCCTTCCAACCCAAACCATTCTGTGTTTCTACAACAAATTTCATTTCACCAGCATTACTAGCTATATTCCAACATTGCTCTTTCTAAAAAATTAGAGATGGTTTCATTTAAACACACTAAAATGTCTTAGCTTATGTGCAGACAAAAGTTATTTGCTCCACTTTTTGTTAGCAAAATACTTCAAAGTATTGTTAAAACTATAAAGTTTAAGTCTGTGTTTCTGATGGCAAATATTTGAAGAAAAGTCATTTCTAAGATTTTATTTTTTAATTCAAGAAGCCAAAAAAAATTGCTGTTCATTGTGCCTATAAACTGATCCATATAACAAAAAAGTCATATCCATTCCTACTACCCTATATATACTTTGATATTATAATACGTATCCCATGGCATGGTAGTAACACAGAACATTTCCTAACACAGGAAAGGACATAACACTGAAGAATAAACTTGGCTTTGTGCTTCTGCTTTTTATGGCACAACCTAGAATGCTCTGCGTCCACTGTGTGGACTCCAGTTTTAAGGACTGGGTCATGCTTATGTGACTAAAATAAATAGGTTTGGATTATAAATCCATAGCCATGCAAACAACTATAACATTTTACAATGCATCTTGCAAACTACCTTGTTGTGTAGAACAGCCATTTTTCTGACAAAAATCTTTACACCTTTCAAAAGAGCAGTTAACACTGCACCATGAAATAGGGTCTTCCCACACCTTAAATCACACATTTGGAAGAGTGGACGTTCAAATAGGCACAAGAGCTTCAACATTTGCACAGCACTAGAAGCTTTCAGCAATTCTGAGACGTATGTCTGCTTCTCATCTTCAAACAAATGGAAAAAAGATGCCCTCAAACAGATGTGCCTTCATCACAATTTAACCTGTCTACTTATCATTGCTTAGCACTCGTCATCAGCCTGGATTTACTTTGTATTACCTACATTCACACCTGCAAAAAACAGCCTGTCTTTCAAAATACTGGAGACCTATGCTATCTGTGGATTCATGTCCAAAAGGAGAAAAAGAGTCAATCTGAAATCTCAATATGAAACTTTTTTTAAATGTAGTTTCATGTAGCAAGCTTCTCTAATAACCACAGCCATCTTTTGTGCTTTTACAATTAACATTTCCAATTTTTAAAGTTCTTGAGCTTTGTTTTAGCAGTGACTTCAAAACTGTTCACATGAATACAAAGAGTTGCAAGGATCTGAGTAATGTCAAGACAAAATTCAATCTCTTATCTATGCAGAGCTTTATATATCCTCATTCTCATGAGAATACAGCCTGTTTTCATACCCTTCTCCATTCACTCTCGTCAAACTCCACTATTACTGTGCTATCCCTTCCCTGTCTCCTCTAACTATTTCCTATGGCTGGAACTTCCTTCTCTTCTTATTTCTACCAGATATGCATATACATTTTCAAGTCCCACACCTCCATGGTAAACTACATAATTGCACTTTATAATACAAAATCCTATATTGTACATAGATTAACTCATTTATGTAGTAGGGACTGGCACAATAAGGGAACTTGGAATTGCACCAATGCCACTAACCAAAGAAAGCTTAGGGACCTTGAGCTTTGTAGGACGCAGATACCAAAGACAATTGTTCCTGGCCAGAAGCTCCCAATCTCTGACTACTGGTTCTCCAGCCTCCAGAAAAAAAAACACTAAGTAGTTCCACTTTATTGTTATGCAGAATAGATTGATGACAAACCTTGACATTACACAGAACAACAAGAGAAAACAATGGAGAAAAAAAGGGGGCTTTTCCTGCTCCTTAAAAGCCCACTTGAAATTTGAAGACTGATTTTTCTCTTTTCAGAGCAACTGCCTACTAATTAGGGTTTGCACTCCCCATTAGATAAACGTGGTTAATTCAATCTGTCAATCTTCTCTCACTTGAGAACAGCTGTGCTTCGCTGGCTCCAATCACTCTTCTGCAACCTTGCCTGGTCCGTCTACTGATGTTTCCTTAAGGCTTCGTCTTTTTCTGCTAGTGGCTTCTCTGCTTCCCCATCAGCAGAAGAACCAAGACTTACGCCCAAGCAACTATGCAATATATTATCACTTTGCGTGCAACGTGCTGCCCATGACTCCTAATTTCAGCAATGCAAAGATGCCCAAACATTAAGTAAAGCAAAACTAGTACTGGTATTGCAGGGCTCTAATATCCGCTTCATGTTTGCCCTTCTGTCATGTTGAAAGTTCAGCGACACTGAAGAAATTTAAGTGGCCACAGACTCTAGCTATAAGCAAGTCTGTTGTTGATTTACCCATTTCTATCACTTAAACACAAAAAAGAAAATCCTCCCAAAGACTGAAGTCTTTGAAGAACTTAAGTTCTTTCTCTGAAGAATCAAAAGCACCACTTAAGTGCAAAATAGTACTAGCAGCAGCATTGTAGTTATGACAACTACAATAATTTTCATCAAAACCCTTTCTAAACCCTGACATCGAGCAGATTCTTTCCAGACAAGAATCACCCTCTATTATCATGCTCAGGAGAGCCTGCTACTTCAGAATCAGATATGCTCAAATCCAGCTCTTGAAGAGACAAAGTCAGGAATAAAGAAAGTAACATGAAAGTTTTCAGCACAAGTTGAGAAATGTAAGCTATCCCAACATGAAACTTAAGAACTTATACTTTCTCTTCATAGTGGTTACATTCCACACTGCAGGAATTTTTTTTTTTTTTGCATTTTGTCAATAATTTTAACAAAGGTTACTAATTTTCCACAGTAAAAACTTTGCTCACATGAAGATTAAAATATGAGATCGTGTTTGCTTGCTTTTAAAACACACTTAATGATTGTTTTTGCTTCTCCTCCATAGAATATAACAATCAGAGTACATGACACAGGGGTGGGTAAAGAGAATAAAATATCTGAGTCATTCTCCTCGGGGGGCCACTATGACTGTTTTGCAAGATATTTTATCCTATCTCAAAGCATATTTGGAGTAACCCCTTCTAACATTCTGCAGAGTTTAAAATCAAGCATCCAAAAATACTGAAAAAGTGACTAGTAAAAAATAATTTTACCTGTAAATTGTTTTCTGTGACTCTGTTCCACCAAACCATATTGATGGGTTCTCCTGTTTTACACCTGTCAGCCAGACAGCCGATAGGGTTCTTTGATTTTCTTGCTTTTGATCCCACCGGAACTATCCTCTCATCCAGCATCCCCAGTCGATACTTCCTGGGCTACGAAAAAGAAGGAGAGAAACCAGGCCACTCCTAACAACCCTCATCTAAAGCTACGCTACAATAGGCGTTACACTGATTTCATTTCTGGATTGGTGGAATAGGAAACAATTTGCAAGTAAAATTTATCTGAGACTGTTTCCTTTCAATCATTATTATTTAGTCGTAACAATGTTTTTCAAAAAAACTTCAGGGACTGCTAATTATTTGTAAGCAAAATTTTCCATCACAAGTCAGCCACTGAAATACAAGTACGTATTTTCAGGAATTCAGTAAAAATTAGTTTTAAAAAATCCATATTTCTCTGACAGATACCTTCAACCACATCATAATACTGAACTCTAATACTTCCCTTAATATTTTTACTGAAGAAACCAACATTGACTTTTATACACTTTTTAAGTTCAGATTTCCCAAGACTCATCTCTTGAAGATTTTAAGTCTTTTTATTTATTTTTTTAATAACAGGTAAAACTGAGTAGCCAATTATAGAACAACTCAACAACAAAAACATTTCTGCTCAAGTTAATATTCAAAAGAGTAACTTCACATACTGTCTTAAGTGAAGGCAAACAAATTACCATGACAAGTGCATAGGAAACCAACTTAAACTTGAGAAAATAAAACATGCTTTAAGTAGTAAACATGCAGGAGATGTTTAAGCCTCGACAGGAGTTAAATTTCTATTACATTGGTAATGATCTCTACAAATAAAACTGTTTGAAAAGCATGATATGAACATTAAATTAAAAAAGACACTGAAAAAAATGTTAAGGACTTTCACGCAGGTGAGGTTCAGAAGTTCTCCAAATTGCTCTATGCTTTCAAACCAACGTGTACTTTCCCAGATAGTAAATATAACCACAAGAAATATTTCAGCATGCAAGTTCATTTAGACCAAGATCTTTTTTATACCAATTACAGCAAAACCTAGGGGCTTGGTTATTTTTTTTTGTTTTTTGTTTTGTTTTTTTGTTTTTGATGTGCAAGCGTAATTGTCACTATCTGGACATAGACCACTTTTTATTAATCAAAGTTTAACTTACCTGTATTCAGTTATCTGCTTCTTCTGGTAAGAAATCTTAGCAAGATGTACCTTGGTATGCATTTTAAAAACTGTTCCTCAATAAACAAGGTGACAATATAATTGGAGATTTCCCACCCATACACAAATGGTAAAATAGATGTCGAAACTATAATAAACTGGCTGCAAAGTCATAACCTAAACAAATTCCCTGATCTAGTTCCCTGAAGTCTTTTAGTCTGAAAGTTTTGGAAAAAAATAACATTGAAACAAGTCACTAGTAGCTCATTTGCCTGTACAAGAACAAGAAACCCAACACTGAATATGAACTACAAAGGCAAGAAACTGCATAAAGATCAAGTTAACTGACTTTCATAACAATCAACAAGGCTGAATTTTAGTTACAATTAGAAATTTGGTCAACTATGATGGATAGGTACATAGTCCTCCTGTAACTCCAATGCAAACTGATCACAGTAGAGCTAAATACAGGTTGTTTATGGGAAGAACCACTCTACTGTTGGACGACTTCCCAACTTAAACTACTACTATCATAAACAGCAAAGCTGTAAGGTCTGAGAAACCAGATATATAAATTACGGTGAAGTTAAGGGCAAGGTTTGAATATAGTATGCTATTTTCTTAGCTTGGCTGTTGGAAATAATAGCATCATGAAAATATCTACTGCAGTTCACTTGACATCTTCCTCAACTCTCTCTCAATGCTCTTCCAAGCGCAGGGCACCGTCTGCCTCAGGCTATGGGACTACAATCCAGCATTCAGCCATGTTTCAATTCATAAAGGGGTTTTGAATACTTCATAATAAAAGGTGATATATAAATATTTGAAAAAGGAGAGCCAAAACAAAAGAGGAGAGGAGCTTTTGTGGAGGGAGACTATTTCCTTTTCAATGGGATTCAGGTTCCAGGCAACAGAACTATTTTAGGCTTTGAGGGACCATGTTAGGGGGCTGGCAGAAACAGTGGTTAATTCTATGCCATAAATCAACTTTGAGCAAATATAAGCTCTTACACCAGTAATTCACAGTCTTAAAAAAAAAAAAGTCAAACTAAAAAGCCAAAGGGTGAGTGGGCAAGACAAAATTAAAATTTTGCTTTTATTACCTATCACAAAACATCACCAGATTACAAGGCCAGCATTCCATTGTTAAAACAATACAACATTAACATTTGGGGGGAAAAAAAGTCTATTTGCATTTAAACCATTCTAAATTACACTGATTTTCAATGAGCAAAATTGCATCTGAATCAGAAATCCAATCAGAGTTTACATGAGACTAGAAAACAAAGTATCTGCCAAGAGCAGAGGTTCTATAGAAAGGAAAGAACAAAATAGACGGAGCAGTTTGAAAAAGACTATCAAGTTTCCTACACTCCTGCCTCCTACATAGAGCAGCAAATAAAGCAGAGACAGAAGACTGCACCTTGGAAAAAGAGCAAGAACTCAGCATCTACTGATCGTTTCTGAACTGAGGTGTCTGCCTAAGAAAAGGAGACATGATCATCTAAACAAACCCAATTTCTTGGCATGGGTCAACTCTTTTGGACGGTTACAAAAGCAATTGCGTGTTTGCCTTCCGTAACATTTTTCTATAAGGTACAAAAACCCTGCTCAGCCATATAGATGAAGGGATACTTCAGCACACTGATTTTTTATTTTTTTTTTAGGGAAGTGGCTAAAGCATTTAAGTACTTCATAATTCCTAAGGAAGTATTTCTCAAATGAGGTTGCAACTCCCAAGATGGTTACATGTTCCAAATGAGTTGAGGTCAAAAATACCCACTTTAAAATTAAAAATAAGGTTAGATTTCATATTAATTATTATAGTTTAAGAGGGGAAAAAAAAAACAAAGCCAAATTACTACAAGGCATTACTGGAACAGTTGAGTTCCTCCAGGGCAAAGAAGTAAGAAGCAATAGTAATTACTGGTTGCAAATGTTTACATGAAGCAGGGAACAGCTAACTACGTTTAATTGCTAGCAACAGCTTGGCTCCCCAGGGTGAGAAGGGTAAGCATTTTCAACCATAGCTAGTAATTATGACCCTTGCCCTGTGAAACCAAGCTTCTGCCAGCAATTAATGGTAGGAAGCTATTGGTTGGCATGATTAGAGGGAAGGTGTTACATTAGGAAAGATCAACCCCCAAAGTCTCAGAAACATTACGTTTAAACAAGAAATCCACTCTAAAAACAATAAGGACCTGAGTAGCATCTTCACATCAGAATACTACTACAGATGAGTAACTTAATTAGCCCACGCTAGAAAATTTTCCTCAAGTCAGCTTAATTACTTGCCTCCCATTCATTCAAAAGGAAGCTTGGGAACATGTTTAGCAAGTCTATTTTCTTCCTACTATCTGCTGTAACAAGGTTATGCCTCGCCCCTAGTTTCTCCTGTTTCATGGACAAGAAAATGCAACTAACATACATTAGGCAATGCCCCACTTCATCTTTCCAGTTCAGGGGCTGGACACACCGATGTTATAAGGCTATCCTAGAGGGAAAAATAAAAACTAAAAAAAAAGGTTCATGAAGATTCAAACCATAAAGACTCCTCCTGTCTAATAACCTCTATGTAATATTTAAGTCTGGATAAGGCAGAAAACCAAAACAGACTATTCCAAAGTTTTGTTCCACTGAAGATCTGTAGTTGGATCAGCCATGCCCCAAACTGTATTTCTGCTCCTTAAAACGTACTTACCCTCTGATGGGCTTTGAGTTTTTAGATTTTCAATACAGTTTCTATACCAAAACATGCACAACAAAATTTAGCATACAAACACATGAGCAGGCCATAGTGTTTTAAAAATATTGTGAATAATCTGAGCTCTAATAATAATCTAAGGCTGTCTACATGCATATACTGAAGCAAATACTTCATGGTTCTCTATCACAGGCTAACTTAAGTAGCATTACCTTAAATTACCATAGCCAAAAAGATACCATAGTAGCATTAACTAGGATTCACCTCTTGTACAGTGAGTTGACTGTATCATGTACAAACATATACTAGTATTATATCGTCAGACAGGAAAAACTGGGTATACCGTATTTTATTTTCCTTGCACTGCTACAAAATTAAGAAATGTGCTTTTAGTTTCAAATGTTGACTTGCCTTGTAGGATTTCAGTTTCTCTTTTTTTTTTTTAAGCAGAAGTTAGTATCAAGTAGACCATTAGAAAAAGATTAAATGCTCAGCTACTGTGCTACTCTACTGAGCCAACATTTTTATTTTCTTTCTTAAAAACTAAAAGCTGACTATGAGCCAAGAACTCCCCTGGCAAAGCTTGCAAATGACTCTTGTTAAATCAGAACTCTCCTCCTTCCTTCCTTCTTTCAAGCAGCTATCATCAGAGGTGGTTTCACCCAACAGCCATAGCAGATCAGCTGGAATAAGAGTGAAACAACCAGCTATCTATATGAACTTCAGCATGGCTGTGGGGAAAGAACAAGTCAGAGCCAGAATCCATATACAGGCACAATCAGCTGAGTAGCATTAATTGCAAGTACAGCTGCATGAATGGATTCACAAAGTATTACACCTTAACACTAGATGGGGTCCCTAGGAATACCCTAACAGATTTGCAAGCTGGTAATATGAAAAAAGGCAGCTGTCTTGTCATTACTTTTTAAGCCTTGCAGCTAACATTGCTACAAACCCCTTACGTGGTTTAGGATTTGGCTAACCAAAGTACTCTCTTCACTTCCTATTTCATTGCAACCTCTCTTTGGTACACAGGCAGCCAACACTTGTTTATCTCAGCTTCCGAATGTTGGAACCTTCGGAACCTGTTTGACTTTGAAAATCCACAGAAAGAGGAATAGTAGCCTAACCTTTGGTCTAAAAGTTTTAAAAAAAAAGTGTTTGTTGTTTGTTTAAGAAAAAAGAGAAAGTATACCAACATTTACAATGTTTATATATTTACAATTTTACTGTTTATAATGTTATACATTGAAATTCCATGTACCTTTTTTTTTCTTTTTATTGTTCATAAAACCTTGGTTTTCCTCTGGATATAAAATTTCACTAGTTGAAAAGGGTCATACAGAGACAGCAAAAAAAATATTCTTCTGCTCAAAGAAAGCTAAAGTATCCCATGTGGCATGGAAATAGCTTTAACCCCATAACATATTTAATCATTACAACAAAAATCTTGGTTCAACCAAATCTGAGTGAAAGCTCCAACAGATCAGGCATTACATCTTATAGCTAAATAAAACTTTTCAGGTGTGAATACAAAAAAGTATTTCAGGAGCATGGAAGTTGAAGACGTGAAAATCCTGAAACACTCGGAGCTAAGTTGACATATCGAAGTCTTGACTCAAATTTTGCAGCCAAGCTAGGTCAGGTAAGGTATGAATCACAAAGAGCTGAAACCTACCACAGTCACTGGCAGAGTTCTTTGCTAAAAAATCACTATAACCTGCTGAATTGAAACAAGCCGGCAGAAAACCAGGCTTTTTCCATCACTATAGCAGACAGCTCTATGTAGTGAAGACTTACCAGAGGACCACCATCCCAAGATACAGTTAAGAACCAAAAGTATAGGGAAAAGGACTAAAGATTTTTATGCAACTTTTACTCTATTTATTTAGCATGATTTCTCAAAAATGGTGTACTTTTCTAGCTGTTTTAAGTATTTGTATAGAATTTTCAACAACTGTGCACACAAGTTTAAGAAATCCTTCAATTAATATACTGCTAATCAATCTTACTTGAATAGTACATGCACCTTACTATAGAAAGAGTCAAAAAAGCTTGTAAATATAAGCAACAATATCTCACACATTCAAGCTATCTGACAAAGGTCTAGGTGGCTAACTAAAACAATACACTTAAAAATGGGGAGTGATGGTAGCTTTCGAAGTTTTAGATATCTGTAGGTCACACAATATATCTGAACTGCTTAGACACAAAACCAGCGGAGGTCTTTTTTAATGCAGTTCTACGGTAAGTGCTACGCTGTGAAGCCATCTTATTCTGCTCTTTTCCTTCAAATACACAATAGGGGAGACATCAAAAACATAGTGACTCATCAATATAAAAGTGTTCAGCATTCCTAAAAGAAGGTGCTTAAATAATGTGATTTCTTACAGAACAATCACTAATCCATACATAAAACTCAATCAGAATAAAAAATTCACTCATGTTACACACATACCATCCTATGTAGTGTTTACTAATACAGCAACAGTACACAAACAATGAACAATTCCAGTAAGTAACAGTTCCAAAGAAAACTGTAAACCAGGTCAGATATCATATCCTTAAAACACATTTTAGACAGAGGTAGACTTCATACTA
Source organism: Anser cygnoides (assembly GCF_040182565.1). NCBI lineage: Eukaryota > Metazoa > Chordata > Aves > Anseriformes > Anatidae > Anser > Anser cygnoides. The sequence continues at coordinate 190,294,917 of NC_089873.1, forward strand.
CCTGCAAATATTTACTAGTTCTCTTTAGAAGCGTAATCTGTTTTTCTATTTTCCTTCAACAATTTTTGGCATCACTTACCAACTGTGATATTTTATTATTGCAATAGAGATGTATAACCCCAGGAGGAAGGTTTCAGGTTTTGAAAGTTAAGTTTAGCCCCCCCCCCCCCCCCCCCCCCCAAGATGCATTATAAAGTGTGTGCAGCCACAATTCTGCACTTTGAAACACACAGTGATGTGAGGTGTTGTTTGGCAATGACCCCTCAGCTACTCAGAACATGCTTCATGCTTTTGAGGTGGTGGTATTCCAGGGACCATGAAACATGGAACATTTTTCATTAAAGGTAAACACAACAAGATCAAACAGCATGCATGGCTCTTCAGTTAACACCACTGAATACTATAAAGATGAGGTATCAGAGGTGTCAAGACAGAGCTGGAGATGGGCAGCTGGAGCAAAATACAGGTTCCCAACAGGTAACAAAACTAGATGGAGGACAGAACACTCAAAAATAAGCTAGAAATAGTTCAGATCTTGAGAATTTTTTTTTTTTTTATAAGACCTAGACTTAGCTTTACTATTTTCTTTCAAGAGGAAAACTCTCCTTGTCCTCATTAAAAAAGCCTGCATTTATGTGGGCTAGGCTTATAGGCAGTCTTTTGTTTCAAAATAATGTTATCTGCCTATTTATTACTGTTGATCAAATTATATGAATTAAAGAAGTCTGCTGTCCAGTCCCACTTGCCATAGATCTCTACAGAAAACCCTCAAGAACAGCAGCATCCTGTTCTTGGTAAAGTTAAGTCCAAACAATCTCTGCCATAACTTCCATTCTAGTTAGAGTATGTTGGTCCTGGCTTTTAGTCACCTAAAATCAGTGGAAGGAGTTCTAAAAAGAATTTTGTAAAACACATACAAACAGCTTTAAAGTTATATTGAAGTTCTGTTTACTACAGCAAATTGGTTCACTCTTTGCAACCTGAGGACTAACAGTAATCTTCACTTTAAGCACCCTCCTCTAAGTGTGACTGAAACATTAAAAAAATTAAACCAGTGTCAGGAACTTTTCAGAAGAGTTCAGTTTCCATGAGGATTGAAGGTATAAAAAAAATAAAACAAAACTTAGAACAAACAATGTTTTCCACTACCCTTAAGGCTGACTATTGAATAGTGGTGGAACTGTTTAGTCCAGATTGGTGGTAACAGTCTCAGAACGAATTTAAACAAAAGCTTCATCGCTTTTTTAAAATACATTAAGCTGTCATTCCCTTGGCATCAGATTCTCATCAGTTATGTTGCACATATTTTTATGAACTGTTTACCAGAACCACCAAAATGAATACAAACAAATGAGTTTTCCAGACAGATTATTTCCGAGTTTACAGAGGAACTTTTTTCTAGATAAAGATCAAAGCCAATTTAGGAAAAAACACCCAAGAACTCCAGATTCAGAATGCTACCCTATTTTTAGCAAGCGTAACATGTATTTGAAGAAAAACAAAATAAAAAAAGTGACATCATTATTCTCAGGGAAGAGGGTTAGTCTAACTCTAGCTTTTGATCCATGCTTCACAAATCCTATTTGTGCATTGTAAATTAATACTTACCTGAAAATCTCTTATAGGAAATTCACTTTAAGGTTGCTTGTCTTACTGCATGTAGAGTTACAACAACCGGACAGTAAATCCAGCAGGGTTTACAGCTGACAGAACCTCCACCAAGGCTCCATCTATAGAAATACTTAGCTCCTTTGATTTCATTTTAAGTATCCTATAAAATGTCTTTAAATAGTAATCTTAGCTTTCCTGGAATCTAAAATTGAAATGCAATTTAATAATTTCTAGACAGAGAAAATAAGGTATATGAACATTCGAGGTTAAAGGACTACATTTACTTTTCAAACAAGAAGTAAAATTGATTAATTTTTTTTAAAAGCTGTAACCAATGTTTTTGAACATGAAGATTATCATAAGCAACTTCAGTAGCCCAGTCACTACCGAAAAAGCAAGGATATTAAGAATTCTGATCAAGTCTTATTTAATATTTTATTATCAAATATTTAAGCTCACATGGCTTGCCCACTCTTAAAGGGCTGCTAGAATAACACAATCAGTAATATTCAGAGACAATATTAATAAACTTAAGACATCTACATATTACAAGTTTTTATAGAAACTATTTATCGTTTTACACAAACATCCAATTTTTACATACTTGCAAGTAACTTAATTCCAAATATTTAAAATATCACAATTCTAATTTGTAAAGCAAAACAATTACTCTTTATTCACTTACCAAGACTGTATTATATCTGTCCTCCAAGTCAGTGATAAACGAAGGAAATGCTGGTTTTGCCAGCTAGTTCAGAACAAACAAAACCTTAGCCCTGGGCTCTTAGCAAGAAAATGGAAAGGTTTTTTCAAATAGTAGATGTTGTAAACACCTACATTTGAGCTAGCCACCAAGGCTCCCTTTAGAGTCATTGACCAGAAACGTGCATTTCTGGAAGGTTAGCTAGCTTGTGTTACAGCAGGTATTGAACACTGGCCATTTAAGTCATGTTGCTCAAGCTCTAAATAAAACTCAGTTACTGGAGTAGGGTGCAAATCACAGAATTTTTTAAAATACCCAGCACTCAAGCACTTAGTTCAAGGAAATGTATGACTATATTTGAATATTGTACTCAAAAAATACTAAAAATATTAAGAAACGACATCCAAGACTATTTGCAATGTATTGTCTGGTTATTGAGTCAGTCACAGCAGAAATTCATTTCTGCTACACCACGCATTGACATTAGTCTTTTCTACTGTGCTTTTCTTAATATCAGCCAAGTGTTCCTTTAAGCTGCTCGTCTCTCTCTACTGACTATAGAGGGAGCCTTGACGCCTTGATTTTAAGACAGTTCCAATCTTATTAGATGAAAACCTCCCCCTTACTAGCATTATTTAACAAGATCTTTTACACAAATATACATCACAAAATGGAAGCCATAATGAACAATAAATGACTAATAGGCGAAGCAAAACAAAAACCTCTTTCAATTAATGCCAGTTATGTCTGAAATATTAAGTGAGGAAAAAAAATAAGTAAATCAGTTTCACAGATAAATGCCTCTCTTGATACTATTTTTGCTGTAAGTGGTTTAATTGCTGATTCTTTCTTGGGGAAAAAAGAGACCAAGTCAGAACAGACTTTCCATTACTAATTGAGCTTTAAGTTACTTGAGCTTTACATTCAAACATTACCCGGTTTGCTTCCATTTTGTACTGTTTCATTAACTTTGAATTAATAGTCAGTATTAGAAGCAGTGTTTTAGTATGCTTTTGTATGACAGTTCATTTTCTTTTGAGCATATGGTTTAATATACATACACATTGTAAATAGCATAGAATTTTCTTTCTTACTGTCCTCATTAAGTGGGTAAACACATAGCTGTTTACATCAAACTTCCAGTACAATACAGCTGGCATTAAGGAAAAAGGCAATTGTGAGATGCCATCTAGTTTGGATGCATAATATTAGGAAGTTATTCTACAGCTTCATTTTATTTCAAGAAAAATAGTCTAATGGACCAACTATGGTAATTATCTTCATGCTCAATCTTCACCTGCAGGAATGATACAGAGCTTAATTGCCAACATGCAAATAAAGCTCTACGAAAAGTTGTAAGTGTGCTGATACAGCGTGCTTTCAAGAAAAGGTATTATTGACTTATTGACTACACGAAATTTCAGGATCATGAGGCAAATAAGAAGCAAAACATGGAAGTCATCAGTGAAAGCAAAATCTGATAACTGGCTGGGACAAGATAATGTATTTTTTGATAAAAGCCAGTTTGGAAAAAAATGAGAATCCTGGAGTAACCAAACTTTTGTCTCTTATTCCAGCCACTGTGCTTTTGAGTGGGTAATTAGAAAACAGCACAGCCTGAGTTGGCAAAGGTCAAAGGTGTTCGAAGATGCTCTTTAACTTTCAGCATAAGATTTCTCAATACAGATTAGAGGGGAAAAAATATCACACCTTAACTTCTCCATAATATTATTAGAGTATCTTTCACACTGAAGGCATTTCAAAAAAAGAATTACTTTGACAGCATGGACAAATAAATGGGAGGAATGATTCTTCTTGTATTCAGAACTTGTTACTGTGAAGGCACAAGACAAACCACCTGCAAGCACCACCTGCAAGCCTCAGTGCAATAAAAATAATTTGTTTTCAAATGCAATGGACCATATCTGAATTTTCATATTCAAAGCAAAGCATTCTTATCAACTTCAATTTACAAATGCTTAGAGTATTTCTTAATAGCAACAGTCTGATCTGGTGCAACACAAATGAAAGTGATCTCATTTATATTGGCAGTGAATTATTAAAATAAATCTAGCAACACTAGAAGAATCATCCTTATTTCACCTAGCATTTCAAGTTGTTCCAGATCTTCTTCCCTGTCAACTCATGCACGATTACACCACTTAAAATTTAGTTGTTGCCTACCTTTCTCCTTTGAGACACGGTGAGGGCAGCAAAGTCATTAAACAAGGATGAATTTGGTGAAGTTAGTGGATCTGTAAAAAGAATGTAAAACATGTTATACACCTACATCTATTCAAAAAAAAGCTTACAATTTTTAATTTGTTTGAATGGAAAAAATCCCTCAGGCAAAAGTACGTTCAGCAACACTGCTGAAAACTACAGCATTTATTAGATTCCATGCAACAGCATAAATGAAATAGTGCTCATTAGCATAAATGTAGTACATTTAATTGCTGTTGACACTATTTAAAGTCCACCAACATTTTAAAGCCTTCATCTCCAGTTACCTGAAATTAGTCATCTTCAGCGTAACACAGCATTACAAATAATGATGTGGATGTTGTCACGCACAAATTTAAATCTGATCTAAATGTAGCAAAAGTCCACACTCTACTAGTAGCTTTTTATTGATTTTTTTTTCCCCTGTGCATCCCTTCCAAAATTGAAGCACCAAAAATTTAACAATCACAGATGCAACTTAAACAGGAAACTCCAAACTAAATTTATATAATTATCAAATTTACTGTTTATAGGTGGCATTAATTTGTTATGTTTTAATGAAACACTCTTTAGCATTCATCAATACTCCTTTACAGATTAATTCTACAAGTGAGGCACAGCTTAGGAGGGGAAAAAATTAGGAGGACCAGAGACACTACAGAATTTAAAGTGGTTTCCAAAAGGCAGTCTGGTTTCTCTCCTTCACATGCATCACCATCACTATTTGGACTGTCTCACACTCAAACTGACTGCATTTAAAACTGTAGAACTCCACTGCATTGAATAGCTAATTGTGCAGTGGGACAAAAGCACAAAACCTACTGGAAATGAACTAGGAGGAAGAAAAACAAAAACAAACTTGGCTTTTGAATTAATTTTCTAGAAGTATACACTACCATGCTTTACCAAAAAAATGTAAGCATAAGTAGCCTAGCTATAGTTTCAGACATGCAAATGAAGTTCTAGAACATTATTAATACAGCAATTTTCAGCACAGAAACATCTTAAACACCGTAAGGGAGTAGTGCTCTTCTTGAAAGAAGCTGGCTTGACAGCTACAGCTGAAATAATTTGCAGTGCCTGTTATAATTTAGAAAGGAATTCTGAAAAGCACATTATACAAGTTCAATACACCCTTCACAGTCATCTAGCGAATATGCAGGCCTGTACTCTAGAGACATTGTTTGGTTGAAAAACATGTTCCCAATAACAAGAAAAATATTTAAGAGCTAAATGTACTGCTTAAAGGACAAAACTTTGTATCTATTAGAATTTGTCAGTTATGTGATACATTTCACAAGAACTGTACACCCTTGAATTCAAAACTAAAAACCTGTATAATCATTCCACACAGTAACCTCCTTGAAAAACACAATAAAAAGGGACATCACCATGGAGCAACAAAAGCACTTAAGCTATCAGTGCTTTATAGAGGATATCCAAACTAGCATCTCATGTGAAGTGACAAGACCAACAGATTGCATTTTTTTGTAGTAATATTATTTTCTTGTTGCTGTTGTTTTAGTTTTTCCCCACTGCAGCAAAAAAGAAGGCTGAAAATTTTAAGTTCTGTAGCACTTCAGCTTTGGACTACAAGAAGTAATCATATATTATATTATAGTGGACAAGAAGTTCACCTGCATCTTAGATCAGATCAGAGGAGAAAACCTACCTTTAGTCTCAATTTTACCAAAGGGAATCTCCTAAATTTCCGAATATGGTTTTGTATGTATTACTTTAAGAGTGCTTACCATGGCCTGCATACTGCTTGGCACTGTCATTGAGAAGGCTAGGGGAGCTGCTGCTATTTGTCATCCTCTGCAAAAATAAAAACAATTGTACATATAAAATAAAAGCTACAAAAGATTAGGTGAGGGCATTGAGGACAGTATGTAGAAAGTTTAGGAGTGGTTCGTAGTTGACAAAAACGTTTAGTAAAATACAGCATTTCACATGAGAACAATGCAAACCAAAACCAACTGTATACTAAAATGAAACACTATCCTCATGAATTACTTCTAGCTTGGGAGGTTCTGCCAAACCTGTGGTTCTCTTCCTATACATCACCAGCATTAGGTAAGCCAGTCCTTTATTATATTATTATAACTCTTCACTTTATTATACACTATAATCACCACATGAAGCTTTTCTAAGCAAAAATATTCAAATTAGTATATTTGACAGTTCATTGGTTTTTGTCTGTTTTTTAAAAAATGAATAGTACCTTTCAGCAAAATCATACAATTCTTGTAAACCAGCAGGGGACTTGAAATCTTCTCAGTATTCCTCCTCGGCCCCACCTGCTTCTTCTGTACTCCTCCACAGATACCAGCTAGCAATCAGCTGGACTACATAAAACAGTACTCCTCGAAGAGCTACCACTGCTTTGATACAGAAGACAGTGTCCCTCTACTCCTCTAGTCTCCCAGCTAGAGGCAAAAGTACAAGAAGAAAAGCACAGCAACACTAGGAAGTGTCCCCTCCATCACCGAGTGATAGTACAAGTAGTTTTTCTTTTAACATCTTCCTAAGCATGCTTTTGGCCCCCATCAACTAGGAGTCTCCCAGCCAATTTCTGGGCACTATTCAACAGCAAAAAGCTTTGAGATCCCTTCAAGTAGACAGTTTGCATGCAGCAGCTGCTGTCGTGGGTGAGTGTACACCAGCACAAACAGGCCATTTCATGCCAGCTGGCCCCAAGTGTCTCTACGACAGTTTCCAGGCATGCCTAATTCAGTAGTCTAGACACAGACTAAGAATCAAAACTGGTCACTGGAGTTGCACTTTACGCTTTCATTTTTCCACTGCCAATCTGAATGCTAGTGGCAAATGGCAAGAAGCCTACTACATAATACTTTAATGCCATTTCAGCTAGTTCTTGACCAGAAGAATCAATATTCTGGAGTAAATTTGGTCAGAACAGAGGAGAACCAACGCAAGCTAGTGTCATCCGGTGTGGCGAGAAGTACATTAGGTTTATTTAAAAAAAAAAAAAAAGTTTCTCAGCATCCTGCACAAAACTGAAAATCACAGCTTTCAAACTGACTTCACCAGAAGCTGCAGCTTTCACTTGTATCTACAAAAATAAGTAGATTATGCAATGTACATTTATGTGGAAAGCAAGTTGTTAAAAAAATCAGCATGCACTTTTAGGAAAGTAACTTTAAGAAAGTTTTTGTAAAATTTAGGTACCTAAACAGGTATATTTTTGTTATCCTCTCAACAGCAGGCTCAATCAATATACTATTGTCAGTGACATGCTAGTCTCCTTTATTTCAGCATCTGTCCTCCTTCGCTACAGTGAGCCATGTAAGATCTTCTGACAACTCTTCATTCAGTATGAGGAGGTAGTACTATACGAAGCAGTACTAGACTACTTGCAGATGTACAACATGTAATATACATATGTATATACTGTGTTAACCTCTATCTTTTTCAAGAATTAAATGAGGAACGTTATTTGTTACGTGTTTTCACTCTTTTAATGCCACTTGTCTCATGTTCCTAACTCACATTAAACTGCTAGTGATCAGCAAGTAATTCTTTCCACAAAAAGGATGCCTCTAATGAAACAGTTTACTGATTTCTAAAAAACAGAGTAGCATTTTGTGAAACCCCACTATATTAACAATTTTGCTCAAGTTCAGGGAGGCTCATCCCACTGTCTCCACCACAAGAACAAACTTACAGCTGAAGTCCAGGAAACAGCCTAGCAAAGTCTAAACTTTTCATTACTAGCTATTTTCAGCAAGGTATTTAGCAAACAAATCAGTATTTACAGAGACAAAAGATGAGTTTAGCTTCTGCCTCATCTACTGCAAACATTTGGTAATATTGATAAGTTTACCAGAGGCTGAAAGACAGATAAGACTTTTTTCATTCCCTATTATGACAAATGCAAAAATTATAGAGAGCTAGAGAATTACACACGGTCTGGTAGCTGGTATTTTTTGGTGAGAACAACCAGTTTCTGGTAGTCAGCAGTATACCAGTTTTTAGCAGTATACCATCTTGTACAAAAAGCACAGTGATCTTAAAGTAATTATCAGCCGGTCAGCACCCAAGTGGTCACAGCGAGTCTCTGGCTGATCAGTACTAGACAGCATGTTCTGAGATTGAATTAAAGTTTCCTAACTCACTGGGGTCACAGGCTTGATTCAGTATGTTCTTTTGACAGTAAAATTACTGCTCCTATTCTCTCCATTCCAAAATATAAGTAGAAATCTAACTGTAAAATACCAGTATATAAACACTAATGTGTAAGAAATTTTCTAGTGAATACATAAAAATAAGTAATTTCTGGATTATAATAGCTCAACTGTTCATACATCATATTCCTTTCCTGGTCAAGCAACAGAAAGGTGTTAAACTTTCACAAAACAGTATCCTTACTATGCATCTTTTCCTAAGTATTTAATACATCCACACTGATCCTTATAAGAGGAAGCGGTTTAGGAATATGAAGGAAATCTTCCAGATTTCCACAAAAATTGATAGCGTTAATGTCTATTTCTGACACGCAGGTATTTGTAACAATTTTAATGCAAAACATATCGGTCTGTCAGACCAGGGATAGATACAACTGACATCTGTGCTGGTATCAAAGATGGTTAAGATTATGGCTAAAACGGGGAACCAAGCACTTTTCTGTCAACAGTATTTTTCCTGTTCAAGTAGTGCAGCTAAACTTTCAATCAGACTTGAAATGTGAAAATGTGACTGTGATAATGAAAATCTGTGCTGATACAATCAATAAAAAGATATATAGTGTGCAAGCTGGAAACAGATTGCAACACAACACACTGTTCAGTATTCTAATAACACAGTGCAAAGAACTTCCTAAGTCTACGAACATCAAATGTGCTGTTGCAAAGACAACGCTTGTTTGAGGTATAAACGTATTTCACATGAGCCACAATTCTGAAAAAAAGCAAAACTTACTGATCCTGGGCAGCTCTTGCTCTAACAACTGCTTGAAAGCCATAGCTTGCATGAAGTTAAAAAACACCACTTAACCACTCACTTTCATGAATTTTTCATCCTGTTCAACACTTATTACACATGCACAAGCTTCTTACCTTACCATTAGTCATGAAAGTCCTGCATGTAGTGAGCAAAGTATTTTTAAGGTGTTTTAATATTTAAGACTTCCACCACACTCTAAAGCATTTAGTCTTCAGTAGGGTTATTTCTCTATCTCATTTTTACTAAGTCCACAGGAAAACATCTTAAACAAAAAATAAAAATAAAAAAATATAACAAGCACTATTTGCTATTTCTGGTTTCTGGACAACAGGTTTTGTCTTCTAAATAATGTTTCTCAATCTTTTAATAGCGTTGAACTATTTTTTATACAAATTCAATTTTAAGAAGAATCTAAGCACAAGAACCTCTAGCCCAAAAGATGAAAGCTCCAGAAAGGTAAGAGCAGCCATTAACAGACGAAAATGAACTATTCATTCTTAATAAGCCTGCCAGGCAAGGCAAGGCAAACACAAAGTTTCTCACTTATTTTAATGCATCATGACTTTCACCATATGGAAGCTAATACAGAAAGAACTTTGGCACAACCGAATGCCACACCAATGTCACTCAGGTCCATATAAATTCCTTGCCTGCCTATTGCTATGATTTATTGAGGTTCTTTAAGCAGTAGTTAAAATTCAACCAGGCTGCCTGGCACACATCCTGGACCTCTCTAAGGCAACTAAAAAGTTGTTTTTGTTCACATCTCAAAAGAAAGCTACTACAAAATCAAACTGTCACATTCATTCCTGTCCTAGGATTTAACCTAAGGCTTCAGCTTAAAGTTTTCTCCACTGCTGAAGCTCCGATCAGTGACAAAATACAGGCTCTTTAATTTCATGAAAAAAAGTGATAAAAAGTTTCAGAATACTTTGTTAATTCATGAATATTCAAACAATACTGGAGTGGGAATAAACTCTTTTGGAAGTTTTTAATCCCGGTGCTTGAAGAAAGAATAATCAAAATAACAAATCTCCTCTCAGGAAAAGGCTGTATGAAAAGGCACGGTGTCAAAAACAAAAATTTTGTCAATCATCTCATCTACTAGACATAAGATAGCCTGTTGGTTACTAAAGTTTCCTATTCAGAACTGTTTCAAGTTAATGTGTCTTATAAAAAAGGTATTATTTTAACACAGACTAGGACAACACTGGCAGTAGATCAACTGTAATAATTTCCATATCATGTTGCTATTTTAAAAATCTTTGAGGATTAGACACTTTTCAATACCTCCTTGGTATATTTTGCTAGGAAGAGAATGAAATTTGAAGGTAAAAAAAACATTACAACCTTTAAAAAGTATACAGTCTTGGCTCCACCCTTCAATATTCAGTAGCAAAATCCAAAATCATAGCTGTGCTTACAAGTTCACTTCACTTTCATCTCCCTCTACCAAAAAAGCGTAGTGACAGAATTCTCATCAAGGTAGAGGATAAATAAAGCTTTGCAGTATTCCATTAGAACTAATATTTTTATATTACAAGACTTGTATTAAGTTTCAGTTTTCGCTTTCTTCTCTACCTTTTCCCCAAAATATCTAAGAGACGGCAGTTAGTCCCTGTCTCCACATTCCCCTACTTAATCCTGAGAAAACAAGAACTTCCCTCAAACTCATTCCTGTGCTAAGTATATTATCTCAAAATATTTTGTAGCATGTCACAAGTTCTTCTCTTTACCCTAATACTCTTCTACCAGAATTATATTTCAGTTATTTCTCTAATTTTTGGAACAATGTTAATTGAACAATAAAAGAAGTCATACTGCAAAAGAATAAGATTGTCACAACCAAACAAGCCATTGTTTAGCTGTCACATTCTGTGACCTCATAATGGCGATACCTTTCGCTTTTGTTTCTAAATGATCCAAAACTTGTCTTGGGTGGTTAGCATATTTGACACCACTCACAGCACGTCCCACTCAGATGTTTGAACTAAAGCAACTGTATTTCTTCCAAAAACATTATGTAAACAATCGCATAATTTCATATTTTAAATAGCATGTCTATAGCTCCACCAGGCTCTCAACAGTTAAAAATTGAAGACATTAACAAGCCTGCATGCTCCTGTTAAGGAGAGTTTTATTACTCAGCTCCTGGCAGATGCAACAATGGGAACAAAGGCCTTTGTGTTTACTCAGCTGCAAGGCTTTGAAGCGAGGAGGATCTCTACTTCTCAGGCTTTTCAAGAACTCTTAGTATGCCAATACTAGCACGGCAAAAGCAAGACTCATTCTTCTCCATTGCTTGGCCTTGCCAACTTTAATGCTGACAACTTCTCTTTTTTTAAAAAAAAATTGCTGTAAAGAAAATAAGTGCTTTTACTTTCTACATAACCCACAGACCAATGGAAGGCATGTAGTTACAAAACTTGTCGTATCTAAATACAGAAAAACATTTCTCCAAAGCAATATACATGAAAATACTTTCTACTGTTTTATGCTCTTACAAGCAGGTTGCTCAATCCTATTATATTAGGAGTTTTGACATCAAGGTGCTCCTCTGCCTCATCCTGCTCTACATTCTCCCAGATTATTCACATGCCCTCTTATGATCCCAACATAATACTACTGAAACTCCTTCCCACACCGCCTGTACCTTTGATCAACCCACGAGCTAGTAAAGAGGCAGTACTAACGTGACTGGTCCAGAGGAACACACATACCAGCTCGCCGAGTGGTACGCGCAGAGTGCCTGAGCAAACAGCCAAGCATTAGAGGCATCCCGGCCAGCCAGCTCCTGCCTCCTCACTGCTGGGAAAGCCAAGTGAAACGAGCTGCTCCTTGAACCACACTTCAGCCTGTCTCTTGGCTGCTGCTAAGCCAGAAAAAGGAAAAGAACAGCTTCAGGGACAGCGTGCAGCCTGGGAGCCATGTGTTGTGCAGGCCTGCTCTGTTATTAGTTATGGAGAAAAGGGAAAATAGACGCTTTGATAAGCTGGAAGCCAACACTGTAAATGCAGCATACGAAGGAACGTGCAGATTCAGGGACGAAAAGGCATATGAAACAAAACCATACTACAGGGAAATGCAAACTGATGACAACAGGAGACTATTAATCAATAGGAAGCTAGCCAGTAACAACAGAAGAGACCAACAGGAGGCAACAAAAGGTTGGCTAACAGCAAAGAATTTTGAGGTAGGAGGAGTGGTAGGATGAGGCAAAGAGTTACTATTTTTAGAAAGGAACTAACAAGAAGAATTAGAACAACGGCCACTTTGAACACCCTGCCTCTTCTGAACAGTGCTGAGAATTCTCACTGCCATCTTTTTTCCAATGCAAATTGAACATTACAACTACCTGCATCTTCACCACTAGTTCTAAACCCAACAAAAAGTTCTACACCTCTTAAAATTCTCTTCAACACATACAAATGAGATCTCAGTCAGAAAGATAGCTCTGCAGAAATGCTGATCACTACCTACCTCACATTACATATGTTCAAAGATACATATTTCCTCCTTAATTCATCATGGTACAATTTGCTTTTATTTTCCTTCCTTACGCTGCATACTTAAGACTAACACAATGTATTGCACACAAGAACATGGTGACTAGAAAATTTGGATAGTAACCTTGCTTGAGGCAATTTGCCTCCATTACATATGTGCTATGATAACCCAAATATACACAATCAGTCTCTTTCAACAAACCTGGCTTGTTTCCTACACATGACAAATGCATTCTGAAGTTTAATTAGAAATAGTCAGGAAGACTCGTGTACTGAATCCCTGCTGATAATGTTGGAAGGCATCTAGTGAATAAAGCTTGGACTGTACAATACTGCATAGTGAAAGAAAATGAACATTACTCATAACAGACTGACTATTTCTAGCCTCACCAGACTGAGGCCAGCTACGTCACTTGAACTAAGCTTTCTACGTGGGGTCACTATCTTCATTTCTTACTTTCTAGGTTAAATTGAGAAACTCTGCAGTCTGGTTTGGGCAGCAGCACTGGTTTTTGTTTTTATTGTAACCTTTTTGTTCCCATTCCTCTATAAAACGTAGGCAGCTTTCTTCTTTAATAAGGAAAGCATTCCTTTACTTTTGAAAGGAAATGTAAATATCAGATACAATAACACCAACGTGCATGCTGCCAACTGTCTTTAAGAGAAAGATTTGAATAGCATTCATGGGACAGTGAAATAAACACTTAATCAACTATCAAATGGATGCTCATTACGTATGCACCATGCAGTCTGTGTCCTGAGTTAAGTCCTAATTATAATTCTTCTACTGAAAAGACACAAAGTTATGGAGAATACACCTCAATATAATAACCTCAAGGCTGCATCAGCAGCCTGACCTTAACATTTCTTAAAATTTAACTGTATCTTAACTAGCATTTCTTCTAGCTGTGTTTATTTTGCTGTCTATGCAACTTCCCCAGTCTTAAAAAAACAAGCTGAAAAAAACTTTCCTCATATTACATCACCGGTGCATCTATTTGTGAACTGCACAGATCTACCAGAGATGACTAGGTAACTCATAGGTGTAGATGTTTTCATCTGCACAAGCAAAGCAGAGGCTAATTAGACATTTTGCTGCAGATTTCTGATATTTCATTAAGAGCAGAAAGCTAAACTTGCAGTATCTCAGTTTGATTCAAGCACCTGGAAAGGCATATGCGCACAGATGTGTTCTGTTCACTCTGCTTTGACCCAAGTTTGCATTATGCCAGCTTGTTTCTTTGTCCCAAATTGTATGCATTTTACTCATGCAATTCTAATCTCCGTTCTGTAAGTATCTCCAGTCCTCCTGCTCTTTCCTTTCCAGTTGTCCTCCCAGCTCTTCATCCACTCATCTTCAGCTCAGTTTCTCTAAGCCCACTGCATAAGTCTCTGTGCCCTTACACATCCCTCCGATATAACTAATAGAGATTTCTCCCCACAAAATACAGACCCACTTCCATGCTGCTTCAGTCTGAAGTGGAAGAAAAGGAAAAAAAAAATCAGATCAGCATTCCTGCTTGGTGTTCAGGCCAGGCCTACACTAGGGCAACACTGTAGCAGCAGGAATGTGCTCAAGCTGGAACATGCCAGTGCAGGTTACATCTTTGGGAAATCATCTAGCACCTAGTAAGTCTCCAGTAGGTCTATATAAACCAGTTTTGCGAAGCTGTCAAGTGACCAAATCTCGGCAGATCTGCTGAAAGAAAGCAGAATGTGTATCTGTGACACAACCACCAATCTATCACACTTAAAGACTCTGTTCCAAACTATAAAGCATTGCTATTATTTAAACAAAAGTCACCAAGATTTTTCCCTCACCTTGCTCTCCAAAGAGCTAAATGACATGGAAAGCTATACTACAAGTGGATAAAATGTATTGGTATGGTGTGAATTAAGAAGCTGACTGGCACTCAAAACAGACAATGTTACCAGCTTCACCTGTGTAAGTAAGAACCTGAATTACATGATTAAAAAAAAACATTAAGAATGGTTTTTAAACTGTAGTTCAATGCCCATAAGCACTCTTTCCAAAAATAAAGGAATCCATCAGCGGAAGTTCTTTTCTTTAGCCTCCAATGGGAAAGCAGCACATCATTTTCTCCTGTTTTCTCAAAAAGAAACGTAACATTTTGACTCTAATCTCACAGGCATTAGTGTTTAAAAATCCCATGAGCGTTCATGTTAGATGCATTCCTTATCACATTTCTACAAAAAAAGTTATAATTAAAATGTTGTGTTTAGAAAGACAAGTGCTGCTGCAGAATGCACTTTAAGGATATAAAACATAACTTTGCACTGAAAGGATACAATATGATCTCAATTATAACAAAATCTGTAACTGTACAAACAATAAATAACCTAACTTCCAGCTTCAACAGTACCCTCTGGAATCAGAGGTTAAAATGTTCTTTTTAAAATATGCATCGTTATCAGTAATAAACATCTCCATGGTTTTACAATTCTGCTGGATGAGAAAAAAATCCAGCCTTATTGAAAACATGCACTAAGAAACAGCACACACCTAATTATTTCCCACCTTTTGCCGAGTTATTTTTCAATCCATAATACAGCCACAATTGAGATCAAAGTAAGCTCATAAGGAGAGTTTCCTTGATATAAAAGAAGAGAGCTGTTGTCAGGACTCAGTGGGAACTATTTGACTTGCACTCTCTTTCATTTACCAGAAACTGGTTTGTTAAACCTTTAAGTACAGGGAGAGACCATCTCTGCTTTTAAACAGCATAAATTTGAGGGAATTACTATAGTATCGCGTGTGCTGCTTCAACAGAAATTCATTTAGGTTTTAAACAACAGCCTTTTGCTATAAATTTTTGCATACTACTACCTACACCATAATTCCACTTCATGGAAACTCCTATGCCTATGTCCACAGAGCAGTATAAATAGAAAAAAAATCATTTTAGGACTTAAATGTGTAACCAACATCACTGAATGCTACCAGAGAATGAGTTTACAAATTCTGATTATTTTTTTTTGTCAGGTAATTTACTGGTTTAACAGTTCACATTTTGCTTTAGTGACTTTTGGTCTTCAAAATGTTTCAAAATCTAGTATTTATATATTTAGTAGAAGGCTATCAAAACTAGATATGAACATAAAAAGATATCTAGAAGCACGGAGTTAATGTACATGGCAATGCCTAATCCAACAGCTGAAATAAGTGCCAACAAAACCAGGCTAATTGTAAAGCAATGATACTGTTTCATTTCCATTAGCAAGATTAAAACGAGTACACTCAGTTTACCCTGCAAGACAACACATACCAGAGCACCGCATTTTTCCTGACCCTTGGACAGTTTTCCCTTCTTGGTGTAACGCCAGCCAAAACTAATGAAACACCACACAATTCACTGCCATTACCTGCATCATGGGATACTTGGTTTCAGCGGGACTTCCAAATCCGTTAACGCCAATGAAGCTGGTGCTAAAGTAGGAATCTGTGAGACTAGCATCAGCTAACCCGCCGCCATCTATTCCAGGAACTAAAAGGAAAAAGGAAAAATGTTTCAGACAAACGTAGTTCACCATGAATTTATTTGCTGAGATCTTCTATAATTTTTTGGCTGGTGGGTGGGGGCAGTGTGGAATTGGAGATGGTTGGTAGTACTAATCTTCAAGTCTAACTTCTCAGCAAAGCAACTAAAACCATAACTGCATAAAATCATGAACAAGGCTGCTAAACAACAAAATATGCAGCATGGATTTATAACACAAATGCAGGAAGAGGCAGAAAAGTGAAAGGTTTTGAGGGAAACGATGATGAGTTTGAACTTTACGAACAGTAACAACATGACATGTAATGATATCAAAAAATAATCAACCAACTAAAAAAATAAAAGGCAAACAAAGAAAGCCTACATCTTAGAAATGTATGTGTCAAGTAAAGTTTTTAAGGGGATATACTTGTTCTTTTGAAGGGTAACACACAAAATATACATTTAAAAATATCTCAAGTCCTCCCATACAATGCAGAAATACTTTTAAAGCTTCCTTAAGAGCCTACTGCTATTTTCATTATCTTGTACTACACAAAGTGGCAACAGTTTTATGAGAAGTGGCCAAAACCTCCTTTGGAATGAAAGCAAGTGTGAAGGATGTAACTGAAGAAATTAATCCCACGAAATTGCGTGCCTGGAAGTAATGGCCTCGACATACAAGCACAAATAAATGAATTCACTTCTATGAGACTACAGAGCACAACCAGCAGCAGTCATAATTAACACAGAACACTCAAGCAGGTATTACTCAGATAACAAAAAAGACTTTACAGCTGTACACACGTTGCAATTCAAATTAAGCTTCCGCAAAAACACCCACAGCAAATTATAAAGACACTAATCGGTATGTCCAGGCCACTGCAAGCCAACAGACATGAGTAATTGGTAGCTCTAAGGTAGAAAGGCACACATCCAACTCAGAAGAACATCCTGTACCAAACTATCCAACTTGAACTTCTGCATGGACTTCCAGCCAGCTGGTGACACACTGAAACAGCTTCCTGTCCCAAATCCTCAAGGGAAATAAAGTGGAACTCTGTAGCAGAGCTAATGGCATGCAAATTATAACTCCTAAGGTCTCACCAGAATGGGAACTTCCACTCCAAAAAGACTGTGTAACCTGGGAAGCTGTTTCTATGCTATATGTGCAGAAAACAGCAAAAGAACCACAGCCACATGCAGTCATAGGAAGGACTGAAAGACCAGGATCACTAGCAGCATCCGTACTGCAGGCAGATGAGCTTTGCAGTTGAAAAAAAATCTTGAAGTACCACTGCTAAATCCAGAACATCGTTTGTAAGCTCTGCAGGTTTGAGAGAAACACCTAGTAATTAAGCATCTTTAAAGTCCCTTAATGAAGTACAACAGGAAGATTTCCAAAAAAAGTTTTTAAACAGCTGAGAGAATAGGACAATAAAACTGTCTCCACCATCCATTAACTGGATACTCCTTCAAGACTTCAAAGCAGCAGCCATGTAGAAATTTCAGAAGTCCTCTCATTATAGCCCTAAAAAAGACAAAGCTGTTCTTCAGGTTAAGGCATTACTTTTTGAACTTAAATTCCCTAAATGAAGCTGAAGACTAGAAAAAAAGTAGTCTGTGATTGAGCTATTGTATCAGGAAAATTAGTAACGTCTGTAGTAACACCAGTTATTGTCTTCTCCTACCTGCTACTTTCAGTCCCTACCTCATCACATGAAGGTTGACATTTTAACACAATCGTTTTCTAGCATCATGAAAAAGTCCTAGGATTTTTCTCAGGAGAAAACTGGAAAATAGCAGATCCATGAGTAATGAGTAGTTGCAGCCTAGTCTGCCCAGAAATTCAGTGTCCACACCGCATTTTTTAATACTTATTCTTAAAAATGTGTTTCCTATCTAGCTTTCCCTGACTGCATTTCAGCCATTATCAGGAACTGCTGCAGTGTTGATACTAGATTCCTGACTGTAAAAGCCCATGAAAAGCTTTAATTTTCAGGAACAACCATCATTTCAAGATACACTATATCAACTGAGCAGTATATCTGCCATTTCATCTTCCATTTCTGTCAAACTTCAGATTACATCCAATCTTTAAACAGACTACAGCGAGCGCCTCCCTTAGATTACACGACCAGTTCTCAGGTGCTTCAGTCTGTCGAACAATTAACAGAAAACTGATTGTTTCAACCTCTCCCACTGCTCCTCACTAAACTAGAGTCAATGCAACAACCCATTTAGCTTGATTTCTCTTGGACAAATAGAGCTAATATGCAAAATCATCAAAACTGGAAAAAAGAAAGTGGAAAACTTTCAAGTGGTTATTTCGCCACATGCAGCATGGCAAGAGCCTCAGCTGTATGAAATAAACCCCCCAGCTCAGCTCCAGTAAGCCAGGACAGCTGGTACAGCTGCAGTCACCCCGTTGCATCCAAGTAAATCACTGGAGCCAGCGCAGATAGCCTTGATAGGGCAAAAACAGGCAGGCAGGACCAGATGCTCTTCTTGTCAAGAGGAGGCACCCGTAGTGCCATGCGGCTCAAGCTGCAAGCAGCAGCAGGCTTCCTGCAGCACTCCCAGGGCTCAGCACTGCAGAGGACACTGCCGTGCAGCACAACGGCAATCCCCAACACTGCTCAAGTGCCAGCAGTGGGAAAGCAGCAGTATTTGCTGCACAAGCCAATCCACGCCACTCAAAGCTGCTCTGAACTACGCTTTAGGCTTCCTGTTGACGCACTGATTTATAACTGGGCTCTTCAGACAGGAAAAGCTACTCCACAGCATTTTCTGCTATCCAGCTGCGTGAAGACTCTCTCTCGAGTCCAGCGGTTTGGCTGTGCTGATAGACTCCTCGCAGGGTTACCACAAATTGCTGTGCTTGAGTGCTGATCCACCTTTGTACCGCTGAACTCTGTCGATGCTTCACCTGCTGCACTAACCTAACGAAGTGCATAAACTTCCCAACAGCCTGGAAAACACCTCTATCTAAAGGACCAAGGCTTCAAGAAAACATTCCACCAGGAAAAAAAAAAACATCAAAAAGTTAAGCTCACTAGAGCAGAGGGCAGTTTTCTTAGCAATAGCTCATATTTAGAACAGAGTTCTCTAGAAGCGATGCGTGTAACGATTGTCTTCGAAGGAAAACTCAGATCTGGCTTCCTTAAATTTATTTCCCTATAGCTGGAAGAAAGAAACAGAACTAACAGAAAAGACAAAGCTTATATAGGTACAATGGAAAAAGTAATCCCTGCATTGCCTGTAAGAGCAAACAAGACCATGTACTCCATCTCTGCTCAAAGGAGGGATGTTCAGCTGTTACGGCGGCGATGAAAGTTCAGCAAATACCTGAACAGCACAGGCAGCTGTACTGTACTTGGCACCTGGCCTTCTCCGGGAGAAACAGAAAGCACTTATCTTCTTTCTGCCAAATATTTGGCAAATCGTAAATTCTCACTTGCTTCTGGAAGACCAAGGCAGTTGAGAGCATAAGAGAAAAGCCATTTATCGTTAGTAACCTACAGGAGATCTTCAAGCAGAAATGTGTAGACTTCACCACACAGGCGGTATGGTATTAAGAACAAAATTAACCAAAAAAGTCCAAACTGGAATGAAGATTCTAGTCCTTAAGGAATTTTTGTTCTCATGAATTTATTCATTTTATTCATTTACATTAGAGCCTGCATTTGATTTCTCTGTCCACATCTCTCCTACCATAACAGCACATTTCCAAACATTTTTCACATAATGCTATTAGAATTACAAATGCAACACTGAGGTTTGTATTTTTTTCGTCTTTTAAAAGATCCACTATAACTGCAGGTAAGTTCAGAGAATAATTTAAAGAAAATCTGGAATTGGCTGTTCTTGCCAAAGGAACATGCCTTTGTTTTGTAACAGTATTATCCACCTGTCAAAGTCCGATAAATTTTCAATGGACTCTTCCTTGGAGAGAAGTAACAGCTTTCTTATAAAATTAGAAAGGTTGACTGGGCAGATGTGAGAAAAATGATGGATGTATGAAGGAACAGAAAGCATTGTCTCCTTTTTCAGGAGGCATCACATTATGCAAATAATTATGCAAACTAAGAATCCAGTGGTAAAATACATGCTGACACATTAGGTAAGCACATACATAAGAACAAGAAGAAACTTCTAAACAACATCAAAATTAAAGCCAGAAGTTACATCCTCACAATTCTGGAAAGAAATTTAAACATCTTGAGAAATTCAGAAGGTGCTTTCTACATTTTTACATCCACATTATCTAATAATTTTTTGCTTGATGAGTAACACTGCAGCTTAATGTGACAACTGCAATTAAAAATAAATATCGTCTTATATAATTCATCACCCACAGAAATTTAGCAGAAAGTAGGCTTCCCTTCAGATGCAGGCACCAAAGAGGAAAAAAAACCAGAGGGTTATTTTTGCCTTACTTTTTTTCAAAGACTTTTTTCAGGTACAAAGGATCTCAACGCAGCTTAGGTGCTTGAGTACTACTGTGATGAACTCGACACAAACATTTCAACAGGATCAGTGGGTTTCAGCTGGTTTCGGTTTAATGCTCGTCGTGTCATACTAGCACTAAATACTAACACTACCTGAAAAGGTGGCATTTCTAATACTTTCATTGTGGACAGTAAACAAATACCGCACTATCTTACATGGCTTCTCTTATGAGCTTGGCATTAGTACTGGTCATCTAGGAAACCATTATTAATATATAAAAAGGATCCTTTACAGTAACGGAATATACCGGCCCAAAAATGAGTGGGCTGAAGTAAGATCACAATAGATTTTTGTTGACATCGTCTTCAAACCAACTATTTAAAGATTTCTGGCAACATAATAAAGCAGACTGAAATAATCCATTTTGCTACTATCACTGCCTAACAAACTGTATTATAATTATTTTATGCTGGGGAAAAAAAAAAAAGCTTATATTTATAGAGGTAATCTTGATTTCAGCTCCCAGAGCAGCCACAATAACAGGCACTTTTCACCTCAACACAGCCTGGTAAACTTAATCATATGTTCACTGTACACGTGCACACAAAGAACAAGGTGTTATCTCAACTAGATATAAAGCAGTAAAAACTCCAGTGCCGTATCTCCAGTGGAATTTTACACTGAGATAGCCATCCTAACACTGAGACTAAAACAATAAAACTTTTATATAATGCCTATGTATGGCAAGTCACTTAAGACTTAGAAAAGTGGTTTTAGTGCTCTAGAAGCATTGCGGTGTCAGAGGAACTTATGCTTGTCCTATTTTGCTTTGTACTGATAGGTTGGTATCAGGAAACAGGTGCTTGAGGTGTTAGCCCTGCTGCATACCTCGTGAGCACTATACATAGTGCCAGGTGCATCTTGGTGTTGCTTTCCCCACAGTGTCACTACTCTTGTTTCAGTTTGCTAGGGAAAGTAGATTCTCTGGTCTTAATTTCTCTCTCATTTAATGCAATTTTCCAAAACCAACCTAGGAATCACTGAAATAGGGACAGCGGACAGAGAACCTGAGCTAATCCCCCAGGCACGAGGAGCAGAAGCGCACCACTGCGCTAGGATGCTGTGAATGGAAGTGCAGTTGGAGGGCAGACAGCACAAACGAACCAAGCTGGCTGAAAGGCAGACAGGAAGCAAAACAGTTTGGGAAATGCTGCCTTATTTACAAACACTCCCACTAAGTGATGAGATATTCACGGGCAAGCAAGGGAAAACAGCAATCCTTACCATAATATTAAGTGACTGGGCTGCCTTTTTTTTTTTTTAATTTTATCTCGCATATCATACAAGCATCTGATGAAGCCCCCCAAAAAGTATAGCTGCCATCCTTTTGCTCTGTAAAAATCTTTGTACAGCATCCAGAGCAGCAGGACTCCTTTTCATGGACCGAGTCCAAAAGCACAGTGATAAAACTAATTAAAAATGATACTTTTTCAAAAGAGCCATCAGAAGTACTCTTATCAGAGACAGCAATTCCAACTATGGAAATCACTTAATATCAAAGCTTTCAGAATAAACCTCCAAACCATTTCATAATTCCTGATATATTGCATCAATTTTTTCGATATACCACATTATTTTTTTCAAAACACACATTTGTTTTTTAACAGCCTCCTTCCTGTACATAAAATTCAACTTCTTATATAAAAACAGTCGAATGAGAAGGATGAAGATGTCCTAACACCCTGTCCAAGTTATTTCTTATGGGAGTGGGAGGGAGAAAAAAGAAAGGGAAGATCTTCCCATCAGTTTCATCAGCATTAGAACAATTGACACAGAGGGACTCTACCCATGGACTACAGGGATTTCTTTTCACATAACCCACCTGACTGCAACATCTACAACGCATGTCTCTACCACCACTTTCATATTTAAGTATTTGTTTTCTGAATCTCAATTCTCAGAGGAAGGAAAAAAAGGAATAAAAGGCCATAAGGAGGCAAATAAAATGATACAAATAAGATCTAAACACAAAATATCTTTGAAGATCAGACAAAACAATCACACCATCAGAACTTAACCCCCAAGAGACTGATGGAACACAGACATGCACGGAGCGTGATCTGCACCAACTCATCTTCAATACACAGCGATTCACTATACCATTTTTTAAGGCAGTGTAACGTATTACATCATTACCAGAAAACAACAGATAAGGAAAACATCAGCCACATCAGCTTACTATCTAAATCCCTCCACTGACCCCCTTTCCATCAGCTGCCTCGACACCAAGAGTTTTTTCAGCTTCTGAGGTCCTACAGAACTGCTTCTCCCTGCGTTTCTCACCCCAACCTCACTTACCATTCGTCCATTTTTCCCGCAGCAGTCTAAATTTGCTTCTAGGTGGTTCCTTACACAGGGAACTCTTTCTGAGCTGGTCCCCAAGGTCACTATTTTCTGTGCATTCAAATCCTTCCTGCAGGCCCACTCCCACAGTGATACCTACAAAAAATCAGTTATCTAATAACTGCTAGACAGAAACTAAATGGGGATGCTCAGTATCTTAAAAAAAAAAAACATCATCAAAACTTCAAATTATTATAGCAATTATCACCTTTGAGTTTGCTCACAAGATGTCTATGGCTATGCCCCCCCCCCCCCCCCCCAAAACACAGTTTATCTTTGTCTTTGAAAGTGGAAAACAATCAAAACAGTAACAATGCCATTGTCATGTACTTCGATACCCAGCACGTGGTAGGTACTACCAGAAACAAATAAGTACCCATACTCCCAAGGGATCTGTAATTTCTGTGCAATATTTGGACTTGAATGTTTTCTCACCCAACAAAGAAACCCCCCAAAGTATATAAATACAGAAAAATCAGTTTCAAGCACAATAGCATGTTTTATTTTTTCCTGGAAATTTCACATGCTGAAACTGCCCCCTTATATATCCCAAATAACTTTGGGGATGTAAAAGTTTTTTCTCCTCTTTTCATCAACCCCTCCAATAAGTTTTCCATTTCTTCCCCATTTCCACATGAAACACAAAAGTGAGAGAAAATCCATGCCTATCATTTCCCAATTTCTGCTGTTGATATATGAAACGAGTCGATTAAGTGAATTCACCAATTTTCATTTACTCCCATGCATCTCCTAACTTGTTATTGTTTTTAAGTCTTCAATTCTCAATCGTTTAACAGTCTCCAGCTGTCCCAAATGTCTTGTCAATTCTCAGACTTGCCTCCAATGTCTTAAAAAAAAATATTTAGAGCAAAACAAAAATTGTATCTTCTATCAGCTCCTGGAAAAGGCATCAGGAATATTAAAACATGAGGCATCTCTCTAATAAGAAAACAGAGGTATATGACAACTAAAGAGCATCACTTGCTAAAAGGACAAGCAGGCCTGCAGAAGGAATTCTCAACCCTCTCTCCTGACTGCAATACCTGTTTTCTGTACTCAAGCAAAGAAGAAACAAACCCAGGGAAAAAGTGACTAGCACATGGCACACCACCAATATATTTACATTAAAAAGTTTGAGATACCTGTTTCTAAATATTTCAAGCTGTAAGTACTCAAACACTACCAGAGATGATAAAAAAATCCGTATTTAGAATAATTCTGACCATTGTTTCATTGCGTTAAGAAGCGTAATCCAACAGATTACCTTTAATATCTATTTTGCTGAATGGCTTATCTTCCCATTTTCTCTATATCCACTATTTCATTTAGTTTGAAGAAGAATGGGCTGGTAGAGACTTAAACACCTTTAAAAAAAACAAACAGAATACAAATGTATGGCTCTTCCCACCCCAAGCCTAGCCTATTTATGGATTTACCAAAACCTAAGCCCTAATTCTCACTAAGCTAACTGCCAAGTGATTGCATACAGAGCTGCTACAGCGGCCGTCAATACCCACTGCTGCTCTGACTGGCCTTCTAACACAGCTTGCGGGCTGTGAAAACAGCAATCATGCTTTTATTAGGCTAACCCAACGCAACCCAAGCCTTCATCGTCCTCCTTTCCACCTCCTCACGGACAAAGCCTACGCGCAGACAGGTTTCCTCAGCAGCTGTGGAGAAACAGAGCAGTACTGCGGGTATGTTATGGAAATAGGGGCCTGGTTTAAACGCCTTTTTCCTAGAAGAAGGCTTTTTGGGAGAGAACAAGACTCAGAAGCCTGGGAAGGAGAGGCAGCGGCAGCACCGTGCCTGTGGCCAGCTCCTGCGTGCTCCTCAGTGGACAGCAGCACCGGAGCCCGCTGCGGCAGAACTGAGCACGCCTGCAGCGCTCAGCCCATCGGCCCTCCTCCGGGGCTGTGCTCAGACAAGTCAGGCACCAGGCTAAAGAGTCAGCACTCACGGTTACTGCCGTGTATCGTGTGCTTCACAGCACAGAAAGCACTGCAGCAAGCAGCGAACGCTTCTATCAGTGCAATACAGCTTTTGTGAGGCCCGTGTGCAGAAGAGTATTACATTTGTATTTATTCACTTTAGAGTAATTTCACAACTGCAGTTGTCTGTACAGCTTTAACTTGTCCAGCTTGTGTACAGACATGATAGATTTTAGTAACAGCGACAATTTTCTTTAGACCCTCCCTCACATGGCACCAAGTGCTCTGGGAACCAGCCATCGGCAGGCAGTAACACAGGCTGCCAACCTGCTCGTTACACAAGGTGTAAAGCTTCAAACGGAACAGAGAGCAGACACAGGAGGAGAAATTTCTCATGCCTCTTACCTATCCTTTCCTGAGCTGCTCCTTAAAACCCTGTCCGTCATATCCTTCCCCCTAAATGCCAAGGAATGGTAATTTCCCCCTTGTCCACTCCTACAGTCCTCTCAGGTTAGATACCACTGCTACTCTGCCCGGTACCTGGGCTGACACTCAGGACTTGTGGCTATCAGAAGACCGCTGTGCGTAGGTTTTGGCCACTAACAAATCTCGAGGAAACTTTTTCTGATATTTTCTCTTTCCTTTTTTGGTTAGAGGTCCTATGTGAAAAGGACTTCTTTTTAAAATCAAACTTTGGTCAGGCAGTTAGCAGCTGTGCTTCTTATTTTGCAGACAGGCAGCTGGACACCTTGCACCCAGGAGGCCGAGCACTCACAGCACCAAAAGAGCAGGAACAGTGCTTTGAGCACATGTGCTTCAAATACAAAGTGCTTTAGGGGCAGGGGTGCTACCTTCTGAAAGTGGATGGAGTTCATCAGCATGGTCAGTCTCATTCCCCGAGAACATAAAAAGCCACAGCAGTCAGGCCAAAGACACATTTAGCCTTCTGCATCACCTCTGAGGCTGGACAATGGTGGGCATGTAGACAAAAGCATAAACTCGAGGTGAGGATGACGCAGAGGTTCCCTGAAGGCTCTCAACTATACATGGTAGAAAATGAGTTTGACTCAAATGATTTTTTTTTTCACATTTAATAGTCTAAGGAAGAGTTTTTTTCCAATAATATCTGATGACTTTTTGAACCCCTGTCAGATGTTAGTATCTAAACCATCTCTGGCACAGAACAGTTTAACCACACGCCATGTGAAGAAATCTCTGTTGGTTAGCTCTGGACATGTCACCTGCTTGTTTCACTTGATACCCTTGTACTGGAACACTTCTGCCCTGGAATATTTCTTGCATTTTTGCTGTACTTCTCCTTATCAATCAATGTTCCCATCACCTGTGTTCTGAAAACAAGTCAGTATTTGGGGAGTCTTTGCGATTACTACAGAAAAACCTATAAGCAAATTAATAATCCTGTACTCAAAGCAGGATTAGAGTAACACGCATGTTAGAATGAGGCGCTGACCCACTTTTAACAATAAATAGGACTGCACAGTTAATTACTCAATGAGCATTATCTGCTCCGTGCACTGAATGATGCTGGGGTCCGGTGAGGAAGAAGGGAGAGAAGGCAGCACACGCAGGTGCCTAACTGGAGGCCACCCCGATACTTCTGCATTAGGGAAGACGGGCAGTGAGACTGCACAGGAAGGATACCTTTTGGCACTTCCTAATTCCACATTCTTTAACCCAGAACTTTACTGTTTAATAGAAGTTGATATATAGCTTTCTACATCTGCAAAAATACAGCTTTCATTGCATCCACTTGGAAATTGTAATAGTAACACCGTGGGCCACCAGCAAAATGAGAATTTCAGAGATGAACTTGTCAGTAGCTATACTGGTCAGCTCCACATTTTGAGCAAGTATCTTCCTTATTTCTTTCACAAATGCATACTGACGCAAGGAAGCTTAGAAGCAAGACTGGGCCCACTCTAAGGCTCTTCATTTAGAATTTGTCTCTCCTTCCTTTCCTTACTCTTTTTTCCCAGGTAGACTCCTTGATATAAGACCCTCCCCCCTACTAGTCCAAGCCTTTGCCTCCTGTAACTTCAAGCAAGGTGCCTTTCCCTGCAGGGAATCACTGATAACTCTGCAGGGAGTTTGCCCATTCTTGGTGCCCTCACAACAGGGGCAACTGCTGAGAGCTCCATGCAGTTTTAAACCTCTGACGGGCTGATACATACTCAAACACGTGGTTTCCAAATAGTTTAACTGCTCAGCAATATCAACTGTTGAGCACACAAACTCTGAGTTTTTTTCTTAGGTTTAGGACTTGAGCAACTTTTAGAGTTCTTTCTTATGAGAACAAATGAAGAAAATCCCTCATATAGAAGCTTTTATCCCCAGGTCAGCTTATAAACCCTCTCCACAAGCCTGGATACACTAGCTTAGCAGATTTTAACTATTTACTTTTACATTTTTATTCACCTACACATCTCAAGCCTAATTCTGTTCAAAAAAAAAAAACAAGCAGAGATCAAATGATAGCTGCTGAGTGTTTCCCATCTACCCGTAAAAAAAAAAAAGCAGCATAGACTTCACTTTGAACAACAGAAGTTTGATAAAACAATCAAAAATCGTATCTTTTAACAGAAAGCATTAAGCAATTCTATGTTTTAGGGTTCTCCTGGAAGAGTAGACATGACAGTGTTGTACTAATACAAGGTACTGTCCAGCTACCAACTACACGGACAATATAGCTCAATGGCACGAGCTCACTACACCTGGTGAAAAAGCAGTTACAAGTACCTGAAACGTATCGAGCGCTGAGAGCTATACACAGGATGTTCAACATGGCTGCATCTTAATTTCAGCAAAAGCACGGTTGTGGCCATTTAGCTGTTGAGTCACTTAATGTAAACAAATACCAGGTTTATGACAGAAATCAATAATGCAACCAAGCTTAATGTATTCATTTAGAGCATGACATTTCTGAAGAAGCTTTAATAGCTTGCTGGACTTTGTTGTTTCAAGTGCTGCTGCTGCTTTCACTACAAACCGAACTGTTCTTAAAACCAGCTTGCTACAATCAGCATCTATTCAGCCACCACGAAACTGACCAGCAACTGCCCTGCAATGCACACAGGAACCCTGAACCCCTACCAGGTGAGAGCAAGCAGGGAATGAAGGCAGGAAAAAGTCAGAAACAATGTACAAGCAATTTCTCCTTGCAGCAGCGGATGGCTTGCACACATCTAAATTGTTACAGCTTTAGGATTTACAAAGTGACACGCGCCTGCGATGTAACAATATTTCAAGGGGAAGAAGGCTCAAAACTTCCAACAGCTGAGACCCAACTCCGGTGGCCTGGAGGAGCACACCAGGCAGCTGCCCCTGCGCTACCACCCTCGCAAGAGCGGTTCCCCAGCTGGGGGGGCTCCCTAAAGGCACCCCAAACCTAGCACCAGGGGCAGCCAATGCCCAGGAGCCCCCCAGGAGGGGGACAGGAGGGCATCCCCTCTCCAGCATCCCGTTTGCAAGGGGGGCTCCTGCCCTTTCTCCCCACACCCGTCCCCTCTCCCCGTCGGTCTGCCCCTGGCGGACGGGGCTAAGATGGAGGCACCGCATCCGGGTGGGGGGGGAGGAGGGGGGGGGCTGGGGGAACCCCCAAAAAACGCCCCCGGGGATGCAGACAGGCGGCCGGGGAGGCCCGGGGGAGGGCAGGGAGAGGCCCCGCCGCCACCATGGCTGTTATTTGTTTCCGGTAGCACCACAGCACGCTCGGGAGCCGCTTCCCCGGCAGGACCGGGGCGCCCCCCATCTCCCACCCGCTCCCCACAGCCCCGGGGCCACCCCCGGCCCCACTCACTCGCCAGCCGCGGGCCGTCCAGCCCCCCGCCGCCGCTTCCTCCTCCTCCTC
The DNA here is from genome assembly GCF_040182565.1 of Anser cygnoides. NCBI lineage: Eukaryota > Metazoa > Chordata > Aves > Anseriformes > Anatidae > Anser > Anser cygnoides. The sequence continues at coordinate 190,324,076 of NC_089873.1, forward strand.
CTCCTCCTCCTCCGCCGCCGCCTCCCGCCCCCAGCTCGGCTTTCTTAGGCCCCACCGCCGCCGCCGCCGGGCCCGGGCTGGCCCCGTGAGGCGAGTAACCGGGCCCGGCGGTGGCCGCCGGGGGGATGCCGAGGGGGAGCCCGCCGAGGGGAGCGGCGGCGGCGCCGGGCTCCTCATGCAGGAACTGGCACTCCTCGCCGTAGAAGCAGGTCTTGTCCTTGGCGTAGTAGCGGCAGAACTTGAGCTTCACGGCCCCGCTGCTGGCGCTGCTGCTAACGCCGCCGGTCCCCGCCCCGCCGGCCGCCACCGGCCCCACCACCGGCGAGGGCGAGGAGCAGGGCAGGCCGCTGCTGTTCATGGCACCCGCCCCGCCGCCGGGGTCGGCACCATGGGGAAGGAGGGAGGGAGGGACGGGGCGGGGAGCGGGAAGGGGCGCGGGGACCGCCGTCACCCCGGGCTGCGGCTCCGAGGGAGGGAGGGAGAAGGGGGGGGGGAGGAGGAGGAGGGTGAGGGGGCGGGGGGGAGCCTCCGCTCCTCTCAGCGCGGCCGGGGGCGGCGGCGGCGGCGGCTCCTCGGCGCTCCCGGGGTTGTTTATGCCATTTTCCTCTTCCTCAGCGGCCGCCCGGGCGCGCCTGCGCCGGCGCGGGGCATGCCGGGTAGCGCCGGGCCGTGCCGAGCCGGGCCGGGGCAGGGGGCGTGAGGGGGAACCGGGGGGGAACCGGCGGGGAGCGGCCGCCGCGGGGACACCCCGCCGGGACACCCCGCCGGGCGGGCTGTGAGGGTGCGGGGCCGGCTCCCCCACCACAACGCGTTCGTTGCTCGCCTTGAGCGAGAAACGCGGCTGTTCCCCCTCAAAACGGCACCGAACTCCCATCCCTGGCTGCCCCGCGCGTCTGAGGGACCCTCCTCGGGCACAGGAGGGCTCGCCACCTCCTAGCGGGGTGCTCCAAGTGTTTCCCCGTGAGCGAGGAGGGTTTGCTGTGGGAGTCCTCCGTGACTCATCGCCACAGCGGCTCCAGGTTCTCTGAAATGTTCCTCAGAGTGCTGGCATCGCTCGCGGTGCAATCACCGAAATGGTATATATATAGTGGGGGAAGCATATTTTAACGCGCGCTTGACAGTAGTTTGGTAAGAAAAGTGCTTGGTGTGGAACTAAGATCGCTTTTTTGTCTTTTGTTGTATCCTCTCTTAAAATAAAAAACAGTCTGCCTCCAAAGTGGTTTGACAGTTTGTGTGAAAAAAATAAATAAAAGAATAATAAGTGAGCTGTTAAATGTCACGCTGAAACCTTTCTTCCTCAGATGAAGTCTTCGAGAAGTAGTGGTGCCTTAAGCTGAAATCTCAAGTTCTTGCAGTCAAGAGGGCACCTTCTCCAAGCTTACAAGCCAGCTGAGAAAAAAAAGCTGCTGCTTTGCAGAAAGAAGATTTGACAGAAAACTGGAGCAGAGCGAGGTGACAAGAGTTAACCTCCAATGCTAGCCTGGCATCCCAAGAAAACAATATGAAGGGCCTTATATTTCTGTTGTTCCCTAAAAATTTTCAGCCTTTTGCTTCCTTCAACTGTATATGGCAAAGGTGCTACAGATACAATGTTCCTATAAGTTTAGAAAAGTAGCAACAGGGAGGGAAGGCCCTGTTAGATTCTTTATTACAACGTCTCAGAAGGAGCTCAGATACAAACCACAGCGGGTTCCACAGTGAAGAGAGCCCTCCTAAAGGCTTCAACCATGAGAAATGTTTGTCAGAACATACACCGTCGTAGATAACCAAAAGCAGTTTGCTTTAGTACACAAATCAGAGGCAGTCCCAGCAGCTTTTGCTGAGTGCTCACAGCAGTACTTAGCTGTGTATCACTCAGACCACTGTCGTTAGCGTTATTGCTCTGAGGGGTGAAGCCAAGGACTTGGTTGCACAGGGGGGCATTGCAGCTATGGGTGACACGTCCCTCAGCTCTTGCCGTGGCGAAAGGCAGGGCTGAAAGTGCATTAGTGCATTGCTTTCTCTCCCTTTATCCTGATCATCCATTCCCTGGGAAGGTAGTAGAGAAGGGTAGAGTTCTCAGGCAGTTGAGGCTTTTGTGGGTTAGGGGTTTCACAGAGGGGAATGGGAAGCAGAAAGTGATATGCTGAGGTAACGCCAGGTGTGGGGAGCGAGAGGAACCCAATATCACCTGCAGCTGAAGTCCTATTCTCAGCAGTGTCTTTATCACACCTCATTCCAAGAATGATGTCCCCTGAAAAAAGCCCCTTCCCTCCAGAAAGATCAGACTGAGGGGCCAAGTTATAGATGCACATGAGGAGGCTGGAAGGGGTGCTTGAAAGATGTTAATAAAGGGAGAAGAAAAATTTCAGCTTTCACCCAGAGCTTTTCCAAGACCCGTGGATCTTTTATCCAGAGCTTTAGTACTGTGGATTTAATGGTATCAAGTTATCTTACAAGAGATTTCATGATACACATAGGGAAATACCTTTTCTGGGTAAACTGGTTGAGCATGAAATAAATTCTTCCAAGCAAAGACTTCAATTGTGTAGCCGCTCCCATCACTGAAGTGTATTCTAACCTGTGTTTTCAACCTTGTGAATCTGCTTTTCCCACAGCTCTTTTGCTGATCCATGCATATGTCTAATACTGCATATACACGGTAAGGTTAGGAACAAATGGGCTTGTGTATACACGACCCACATTTTTCTGTCTGCAAGCTGTGGTTGAGGCTGGAAACATTCACCGTGGATGCAGGAAGAGTTAAAACAGTGGACTGGGCAGTGGCACATGATTCTGCCAGCGAGGGTGCACAGGTAGCAATGAGATACGTGGTACAGAGCAATGGGTGTCTGGGTTCTCCTCCCCCCACGTCGGTGGAAGTGAGCATCAAATTCCTACCAAACATGAAATCAGCTTGGAAGTGTCCTTTGTCTTTTCTTGGCCAGCAGAGCAGAGCCAATAACGGGAAGAGGCTGCAGATGGCCTGAGCCTCTTTTTCTGGCCCTGGCAAGCTCTCACCTCTCCTGTCTCTTCGTTTCTGGTAAGGCCTTGACCTGAAGGCTGACCTGCAACTATTGAGTGTCCACGTGGGACCCTGACACTTTCTCATTAACTGTAACTATGTGTTCTCCTCCAGAATTTTATTTCCATTGCCTGTTCCTGCTGGCCAGCCAGAATGCCACGGGAGTCCCATCAGCCATTCGGTGTCTTTGAACCTGCTCCACTGCCATGTGCAGTCCACAGAGATTTACTGGGCATTCCTGCAGAATAGTGACTGATGATGTTACCATTTTTTTTTGGCAAAACAAGTCCCCTGTTTATTGAAGCTGGCACCTCTACAGGGAACACTGCAGCTCCTCTCTTGGGCACACACACAGATTTACCTTTCACAAGATCCAGGGAGAAAGAAAAGGAGGAACAGATAGATGCCCCTGGGTCTTGTCCCAGTTTGTAGTCAAGTCATAAATGTGGTGTGCTTTTTGACCCAGAAAGGGGGAAATACTCTTGTATGCACGCATATAGACATAACCAAGTGACAGAGCTGTTGTGAGAGAACAAAACATGAGATTAAAAAAAGAAAGGGGGGGGGAGGAGGAGGAATCTTTGAGAAGGAAAGCCTTGCCAAGAGATCTTTTCCCCAGCCAAAGCAGGTTGCAAGTGCCAAATAGCTCTCCCCTAACATTAGATTCAGTGTTGAGAAAGCTGCGTCTGCTATTGAGAGTGACAGTTTCTCTTTGTGTTGACCCAAAATTGACATGTTCAGTAAATCATGTGGAAACAGATCCTGAAGTGCATGCTAAGCATCAAATAATACAAATGAATAACAATACCTTTCAAGTGATGGTGTTATACTAGCTCTTTTTCTTTTTTTTTTTTTTTTTTTTTTTACAGCATAGGCGAGACAAGTTTTGTAGGTAGGAAGCTTGTTAAACCGCCAAGTAGTTGGGAAAAGCACTGTTTTCTTTTCAGCAGTACCAGCTGGTATGTTAGTAGATATTATCTCTACTTAAAAAAACTGTCTTTCCTTAATGTTATTGAAACAGATCAAGGGAAATATATTTTTATATGTTTTTGCATAATCTGACTTTAACCTTTATAGTCTAACATAGTATATAAATAGGGAAAAAAAATGTTAGCAAGTTTTATGAAAATATAAGCATGATCAGAGTCCACCGTAATATTAGACAAGAATTTAACATTTGTTAATTTATTTTTTGAAGGAAGAGCAATGAAGCCTGATAGCTCAGGATATAAACCAAATGGTGTCTGAATTCTAGGGGAAATTGCCACTCTTGAGATTATTCCACAAAATGAGATTTTTTTTAATCTCCCTTTGAAGTGTTTGAGACTAAATAATAGGGCGGCCAGGATATTGGACTGAGTAATGAGTGGGCCAACCTGCTGTGACAGTTCCTACGGGTCCTTGACAAGGGAGTTGCCTTTGCTAGCAGTACGTGGAAGAAACCAAATGTTGCTGCTAGCCAGATTCCCATTCACATGCGAAAACAAATTCATGCCAACTCAGTGAAGTTTTGAATTCAAATCAAGTAGCATGTCAGGAGCTGACCCTGAAGTGCTCCTGCTAACACCTACGTTAATAATGTATGCCAACACCTAAGTTAATAATGTATGGGGGGAGGTCTAGCCTTGGGCTAGAGTTCATATTAGTACAAGCAATAAAACGTTAGCCTAGTTTCACGGTGCTGGTAACCCATTCATATGGTTTAGCTAGGGAGTTTTTTTTACCATGTGGCTACTCCCACCAGAGCTGGCTTTATCTAACCGTTGCAGTGAAGGCCATACCATAATGTGACATATCTTGGATAAAATCCTTGGTAACAGAAGCCACCATCCCATGAGGGGAAAAATAGAAACTTGCTGACTCAAAAGAATACTTAATGGTCATTTACACATGTATGAGATTTTTGAACCTCCTCTGCCAGTATCTTTAGGACTAAATTTATATACTGGATATTATACATTTATTTTGGCTACATTCAGTAGATATGAACTCTACTAGCTACTGACATCTTTTGCAGAAGGTTTTTAACTGAAAACAAGACATGTATATCAAGACTTCTGGTACCAGAACAGCCGCATCACCAGTGACAGGTTCTGTTAATTAAATGCAGGTTGTAATAAGTTCTGATCAAGAAAGTTAATGTCAGGTTATACTCGTTGAAACCATGAAAAGGCAAAATGTCTTTAATGAAATCCCACTAGCTTCCAGCGACGCATCAGATGGAAGAGAAAACAAAGCACTTTGCTCACTTGCAAATTTTAAAACAAAGGGCAGGCAATCACTGTTTTGGTACACACGTAGGTGTTCAGACAGGTCATTGCTGTGCCACCTGACCCCACAAGAAGTCAGTGACTGGGGCAGATGTCTGGTAGTTTCAGAACAGAAGCACAACCTGTCTGCACCCTGGTTTCTTGAGGGCAAAACCTCTGTGTAGGTGTGCCATTGAAAGGGATGTACAAGAACATACAGGAAAGATGTGGGCTTTCTGGAGCGGGTCCAGTGAAGGGCCATGAAGATGGGGGTTTCCCATGAAGATTTGAGGTATCTGACAGATGAGAAGGGGGTGAAAGGGCCGGAATCACAACCTGGAGAAGAGAGGGCTCGGGGGGATTTTATCAACGTGTATAAATACCTGATGGGGGAGAGTAGTGAAGATGGAGACAAACGCTTTTCTGTGAGGCCCAGTGCCAGGACAAGAGGCAATGAGCACAAACTGGAACACGGGAGGCTCCCTCTAAACATAAGGAAATGCTTCTGTGCTGTGCTGGTTGGTTGAATATTGGAATAGATTGCCTGAAGTTGTGAAGACTTCCTCCTTGGAGATGTTTAAATCTCAACTGGATGTGGCCTGGGGCAACTTGTTCTAGCTGACCCTGCTTTGGGCAGGGGTTGGACTAGATGATCTCTAGAAGTGTCTTCCAACCTCGTCTATGCTGCGGCTGTGTCCAAAAAAAAGGCCACCTGCAAGCCAAAGACATAGTAACACCTCTGAAAGCTCGGTCCCAGCATGGTATTTCCCTATTTCCAATGATTTCTCTAAGGCCTATAGAATCCTATGCTTCCTTTCCCTGTTTCTGAGGCCTTGCAAATATGTCCCTCCCTAGTTTGCAAATCACTTCAGCTCCTTCGTTTGCACTGCATCAAATTCAAACTTGTCTTCAGCACCCGAGTACAATGTTATTGCTTCAGTCTATTTCTGAGGCAGTCCTGTGAGAGACCAAGTGCTCACCTCCTCTAACAATGCTGGCCTCAGTGCCGTTTCCTCCATTTCTCCTATAGTTGTCTTCGGGATGTCTTCTATGTCTTTTACATACAATATACCTGTCTAGCTCTGGTCCATCTACATTTTTATATAATCTTCCCTAATGCCAAAGAAGCTATTTACTAAGTATCAGTACCAAAAAAAATCCATTCGAGATATAATCTCTGGCAGGTTGCTAAGAGCATCTTACTGACATTGAGTTTATTTGCTTACATGCAAGCTCTTTTCAAGGGATTGTTTAGTTTTGTAGAATTTCAGAATGGGTTCTTAGTCCGTAACAAGAAAAAAACATAACAATTGAGGGAATAGCAGGGATGAAGCTGGGGGCGATGCACAAACTTAGCCCACAGAAAGGGATCCACTTTCTGTCAGGGGTACGCGATGCATGGCTGCAGCAGCCAGGAACATCTGCCTGCCCTTCTGAAGCACCTGGTCCTGCTACAAACCAGGGGATAGTAAATCTGGGCTAGTTGGGCTAGTTGGACCCTCTGTACACCACGAGCAAGAAGCAATGAGAAGGCAGATGCTGGAGTGCTGCGCGCTGGGCAAGGCCACCAAGGTCTGTGTCCCCAGAGGGTTGCCTCTGTGGGTGAACCTGGAGGCCTTTATTTTTATCCCCTCCACAAGTCGTCTGTGAAATGGCCTCAGAGCAGCTGTAGCTCTGTCTGCACCTTCCTGCGGGCAGCGCTAGTTCCCCCTTCCCTCTGGGGCTAAACACAGACCCACGCCGCAGCCGCGCTGCCCCACCGGGCCTGGTCCCCGAGCTGGGCAGCTGCTTCCCCTGCCTGGCAGAGGCACACAACAGGTCCTCTGCCGCCGGGGCTGGCTTCTCACCCGCCGCTGGAAATATCCCTCAGCCCAAGAGAGGCCCCTCTGCTCGCCTACACTCAGCCGTTTCCTTCAGGCTCAGGTCTGGGGCCCGAGCTTTTGAAGAAGTGGTTTCGTTGCGGGCAGTGACGTGCGCCCTGAAGACAGCCACCTGCACGGCCGCGTTTCACGCACTCGGGCTGAGGACGGCAGGGCATCGCCAGCCATGGCACTGTGCCCGCCCGCTGCCCACCCCTCGGGGACCCCACTTTGGCTACCAGGTAAGGCCTCCTCAACCTGCTCCTCAGACCCTTTCCTTCCATTTCCTGTTATCTCACCTCATCCCTTCACATCTTTCCTTTCTTTCACCTCTAGCTTCTTATCTGTTCATTTTCTCCTGCATCTTTCATTTTCCATCCTGCTTTTCTTCTCTTTTCTGGGTGTCCCCTTCTCTGTCCCGTCACCCTTGTGTCCCAGCCAGGCTGTTGCTCTAGTGCACCTGACACATTTCATGCACAAGGCAAAAAGTACCTAAAATACTCTTTTTTTCTTACTTTTCCTGATGTAAATGCATTAATACCAGCTTCACGTGATCACCTTAAACAATATATCTGCATTTTCCTAAGTAAATACTCTGTGAATGAGATATGTTGATAGAATGAAATTCAGCAGTGCATCTGTATCTTACCAGGTTTTGTTGTTGTTGAGCAATCTAAGCAGAAGAAAGCACAATATTAATATCTAGAAAGTTTATCTGTTTTGTCAGAGTGAAGTCATGCCAACATTTTAACTGTTAAAAGAAATGTTTTCTTCCATCTCAAACGCCTGCAACTACTTTTCTCTGGCTCTAAAATAAATGGCTTGCTCCTATCAGAAATGATCTTGCTGATTCAAAATCCAGGACCCAAACAACAAGAGAGTGGGGTTTTTTTTGTTGTTTTTCTGATCAACTCAGTTCTGATGCATGCCTGGGAAAGTCATTTTACAATCTGGGGTTCATTTTCAGCTCCATATACGGGAACAATAATATTTACTTCAAAGAGCAATTGTTTAGATATTATTCATTCATGGTTGAAAGTCTACCCAAGATAGAAGGGAAGGTGGAGTAAAAATGAAAATGAGTATTTCATGATCTCCTGCTTTGCATGATTGCTGATACTACTACTAAGCAAACCCTGTCAAGGACGGATTTTTGTGTTTTCGTCTTGACTGAGCTCTGCTAGTCTTGCAGGCTGCATAACAGGGTAAACAAAAGCGATTAGCATCTGGGATGTGATAGTGCCCGAAGGCGGCTGTGAAGAACAGACCTCAGCACGGCTGAGAGACAGCTCTGAGGAGGGAGCAAGAGCCAGAGGAGCACCGAGGTGCAAGGTGCGATTATCCTCCAGGAGGACTACTGCTCGTTGGGTTGAGATACTACTTAGTCAATGAAGGTATGTAGGGAGGCAGTAATACTTCTTATAAGGCCAGCAGATACAGGGGAAAAAAAAATGAAAAAAAAATGCTTTAGGACGTGCAAGCTGGATGGGAGCTGAAAGTTCTGAGATGTAGCTGACAGCAGAAATCCTGAGAATTGCCAACTCCATGAATCTCTCTCTAGCAGATGACTCTTTAAAAGCAATGTTGATGGAAAACTGTTAAACGTTTAATGAATTAGATGTCATTTCTTAAAGACGGGTGTGTTCCATGTAAAACTTCACGTATTGTCTCGAGGTAAGACCTAGTAATAAATTGGGCAGACTCACAGCCTGTATCTGTATGATGAACCCGAATCATCGGAAATTGCGACACTTAGGCAGAGAAAGGAAAGCCAAACTGTAGTAACTGCTAGAGAAAAATCTCACTGGCACATGCAGAATTAAGGCACCAGGTCTGTCTTTAAATTATAGGCTCAGAACTGCAAAAGCTGCAGGAAAGAAAAAGCATCTTGTCAGTGTTATTTGCTGGAATAAAAGATACCCAGCAGCAAGGAATGTAATCCCAATAATTTTAGAAAACAATATATACAACATAATATGTATGTAAATACAGGTACGTGCATTAAAAGCATTACTTCAGTTCCTCACCTTCTTAACGTTTTCTGGTCATCCTAAGCAAGAGCTTGTGGTTAATGATAGCATGATCTAGCATACAATTAGCCTGGAAGTAGTGAATGAGGTGGGAGGGTGGATGGGGACTGGGAACTGAGGCAGTAATATAGTTTCATGTTTCTCAAGTTGGAGAATTGTGTGACAAACAGAAGCTTTGGGTGACCTTTCTCATCGGAGCAAGCTTTCCTTTAACTGCTCTCTCTCCTTTTTTTCGTGTTGTGCCCACTTCTGCTGAGAGCTGTTCATGGGATTGCTTTTGCAGTTCCAGGGCACCTGAGAGAAACGAAGCTCTGAGCTGCTGACTAAGATCTCAGCGCGGCTGACAAATGAGAGGAAATTTTATATGAGCAAGGGCTGCAAACTCAGGCCCTAACAAGCTCTGGATTAGCTTATGCTGGGTCTGATTGCACAAAAACTCTGGGAGTTTTATATGTTGAAAAACCCCTCACAAGACACACAGGTGTCTGTTACATCCCTGTGGCAGAGAACCAGAAAAACACGAGATGAGCCAGAAGAGGCTGGGACCCAGCAGCTGGCAGGATGTGTCCATCTCCCAGCAATACACCCATTGCTTTCCAGCACCCCAGCTGATGAGCACTGCAAAGCATGTCTGGGCACCGAGCCCCGCCGCAGGCAGAAAGGTGAAATCAATGAGCACCCCAGGGGGAATCAAGTTTGATCCTGACTGCAGTCTTTTTCACGAAGCTTGCAGAAACCTCAGTGCAAGCCAGCTGTGAACGCTGGATGAGGCCAGTACGTGGTCTGCTTACTCAGGGAAACATAGTCGTGCCCAGCAGAACATATTTTCATGGTCATCTCTCACCATGGATTTCATGGATCAGAGGTTAAGGCATCTCTTCGGAAGTGATGATTCCTGAAAGTGAAGGGATTGCTCAGGGTTATTTTCCACAAAATGCAACTTAAAACTATTGGTGTTTTATTTCTTTTGAGGTTTGGCCCCGTTTGCTTTTTCCCTCTCTTCCCCAGAAAATTCCTCAGCTTACCCGACTTTGCAGCTATCCAGTAGCCAGTCACTGCCCGGTGGCACATTGGTGGGTGCTGCTGTGACTGTGCTCAATGAAGCAGAGCTGTGGGCATCGTGTCCTTCTGCAGCATCCCCTTCTACAGCCCTTCCCGTCAGGGCCCCAGCATAATACAGCACAGAGCTGAATCCAAACTCCCCCTTGTCCTCTTGTTCTTGAGCTTCTGAAAATGCAACTTTCAAAAGCTTCATGGCATAAACTCCCTCACATGTAGGTTTCTGTGCTGTTAGACTGAGAAGCTATTTGGGGTCATCGAGCTGAGTTAGCTTTTCTGAAATTTTTCATAGAGACATTCATTGCAAAAGGCACAGGTGAAAAAATACAGCAAACATCAGTGGAAATGAGATTGGAAAGTAAAACATTTACAGAGCAAAAAAGTGGAAGAACAGGAACAGATGACCGATGAAGACAGAAAACAATTTCAGTTTTATATTGCAGCACTCAAAAAGCACAAGAATTTTTTAAACCCAATGTTTGTAGAACTTTAAAAGGAAAGTAGGGACCAGAAAATCCGTTCATAACCAACAAAGAACAGCATTTCTCAAATGGGGGAGAGGAGAGGGGAAATACCGTATTTCCCATATGGATTAACCCAATTCTTGTTGAGAGACACACATTTAAGAAGATGCTATATGAATCTGAACAGAAGTATGATGCCAAATGCTTCCTTAAGAAATCTGTAAACCTTGAAACACAGACAATACCCTAAAATTTGCTGGTGTGACTGAAGAGTAGCCTCTTCTTTTTTTCCTTCTGTGTTCCATGAGAAATAACATAACAAAACTAGACTGACATCTGGATAAATGTTGTGTGCTTATTTCCCACTCAGAGGATGAAACAGCTCCCTCATTTTTCTAGGAGATTTCCTTTAAAACTGCTGAAAAACTGAGCAGTGTAAACATACAGAAAGGCTAGCTGGTGGCCTGGATATTTAGCTCCATTACTGTTGTAAAAGTAAGCTGTATTTACACCCTTTTCTGTAGTCTAGGCTTGATTGTGTAGATAGGGTTTCCAGTGGGTGAGATGCAAGAGCTGGTTTGAAAAGCACCTTATTGTTACCAGCAGTATGTTAGATTTTAGATCTGTACAGCCACTGGGGAACTGCAATTGTCTTTTAACCCTAACCTTGTAAGTAACGTATCACCAGTTGGTGATATAAATAACACCAACTGGTGTTTGTTTTGTTCATTTTTACCAAATTCGGTACCGAAAACCAATGACCATTTAAATCAAATTCCTTTGATTCATTTTTATCTTTTCTGGTTTTGTAGCAGAGCCATTTTCTCTAACTCTCTCTCTTGCTGTCCTTCCTTCTCCCATCCTCACGTTAAGCTGTCTCTGTTCCGTCCCTCACCCCTATCCAGGAAGAGAAGGACATCATACTATAGTCAGTTGTGGAAGCTGTTGTTTTCATTCAAAAAGGGAAGTTTTACAATACTAGGATGACAAGTAGTGTAATTTCACTATTTGTAGTCTTGTTTTCACTTCTCTTTCGGGCAGATCCTTTTCTCCTTGTTGATGAGGTGCCGGGAATCTCATACCTCTACCTTTGGGTACTTAACTAAAGCAGCTCTTGCTTGCAGGAGGTTAATAATTCCATTAATGTCAGTAGAAGTGCTGTGGTGTGTCAGCTAATGAGTCTGGAGTGCTTAAACAGAGTAGGTTAAAAAGAGTTAAACAAAGCAAACTTACTTGTGCCATTAGATGAGATATGTCTGTTTGCTTTGCTTCAGGGCTGTCTATCCTGCTTTTTAATGGCATAAATATGTGCCATCCCCATGAACAAACATCCTGTAGAGGATATTCAAGAGCAAGGACAGCCCAATGCTACTTTCTGATTAATGGAGGACTTCTGTGGTGGCATTAATCTGGTTCGTCTTTACCTGCAGAATTATCCCTTTATTCACAGAGCCACAGAAGGGTTGAGGTTGGCAGGGTCACCTGGAGGCCCCTGGTGCCACCCCTGCCCAAGCAGGGACACCCAGAGCAGGCTGCCCAGGACCACGTCCAGGCGGCTTTTGGAGATCCCCAAGGAGGAGACCCCACAGCCTCTCTGGGCAGCCTGTGCCAGGGCTCCGTCACCCGCCCAGCACAGAAGTGCTGCCTGGTGCTCAGAGGGAGCCTCCTGGGTGCCCGGCTGTGCCCATGGCCTCCTGTCCTGGCACTGGGCACCGCTGAGCAGAGCCTGGCTCCGTCCTCTCTGCACCCTCCCTTCAGGGATTTAGGGACACGGATGAGATCCCCCTGAGCCTCCTCTTCTCCAGGCTGAGCAGCCCCAGCTCTCCCAGCTGCAGTATGTGCACGTGTCTCTTGTACTGGGGTCCCAGAACTGGACGCAGCACTCCAGGTGAGGCCTCTGCTTCAGGGCTGAGCAGAGGATAAGGACCTTGACCTGCTGGCAACACCCCTAATGCAACCCCGAATATCGTTGTTCACCGTGGCTAGTGAGGCTGAAAGATCTGGGTGATGTGGGGGCCAAGGAGAAGCTCCCTTGAGAGGATGAAGGGTGTGGGTGAGAAGCAGAAAAAGAACCAGCCACAATATGGGCTCTTCCTCAGAAAGTGAGGTTGCCATGGTAGCTGAGGTTTGCTGCCCTTTTGGCCACTTTCCAGCCACTTCCCCAAAAGGGGTATCCTCAGCAGTCCCAGTTATTCTTTGTAAACTGGATCAGAAGTGGCAGAATGGCACAGACTGTGGGTAGGACAGCAGGGATTTCAACGGGTCCCGGGGACCTGTGGCTGTCCTTCAGGGTGGAGGGGCTGGCATTCACTCAGCTAGTCCCATGCAAAGCAGGCAAAATGAGTAACAGCAAAAAAAAAATAACAGGCCAGCTGTTGGAGCAGGGTCTTTATCTCCAGCTCACAGGGAAGGTAGACGGAAAGTTATCTTAGTGAAATGAAAGGCAAATAAGGGTTTGAATACAACCCTGCAGTTCTTCCTTGCCCAAGCCACAAAGCAGAAGAGGCAGGACAGAGAGGTAAAAGGGAGCCAGATGTCGTGCTAGATTCAGTCTCCAGCATTTGTTTCATGCTAAGGAGATAACTATTTTCAGATACAAACCACAATTTACCGACACAGACTGAGGACTCAAAAAAGTGATTTCAAAGCAAATCTATAAATTAAGAAGCTACATGATGCTAGTACCAGCTAGGAATCATGAAACAAGCCTGCAACAGCTATAGGGGTTAGGCTGTTCATAAATGTGCACAATCCCACAATAAAAGCAGCTTATTCCCAGAGGAACAGCAGGTTTCACGTACTCAGGAGGGCAAGTATATGATTAGAAAATCTGAAACATGATAGAAATATATGTCAAACTAGATTGTGATTCATTCTGGCTTAAATGAATGATGAAAAGACAAATCACAGAGCATGATTTGGATATCAGTCTGCAATAAAGTTAATGGCAGTAGTCAATAAAGTTGGATGTGTAATAATGTCGTGAAAAACATGACCCTGCTTTATGTCATCATTGTGTTATTTTTACTACATAAGGCACCAAAGCAAATATATCTGTAAATAATCAGTAAAAAAGTGGGATTGGCTCTGCTGACTCCAGCTACCTGTTCTGTTAGAAAAGGTTTTCTCTGGCTTTCTGACAAAGAGGTGTAAAATACATCACCAGTGTGATATTTGATTTGAAATCTTCAGCCATCTGAATTATTCTTTGTTAAAATTTCTGCATAATTTATAAGCTGGCTGCAATGAGCCATATACAGAACTGCTACCTGTCCTCCTCTAAGAAGAAAGGTGGTAGCATTGAAAGACATAGTTTTATCCCAAAGGTGAAGTTGGCTGAGATCAGTACCAAAAATCTGTTAGGACATAGCAAGGCAGAGGAAAAATTCTTGGAAATTATGGCCAGAGAGAGAAGTGACTAGGTATAAAAGAATGGGGAAGAATAATTTTGTCTTCATTGCAGCTGTTTTCTTCTGGGACCTGAAAACGGGGAGCTGAGAAAAGTTAAGGTGGAAAATTAATTTTTGGACAAAATCTTTCTCTCTGCACTCTGCAGACACCAGTGGCGTCAGCTGGGCTTGGCAACGATGCTCCTGAGGAGGCAGCTTGAGCAAATTTCCTTTTCCTTCTTCTGATGTCGAGGATTTTTAGGTTCTCGTAGCGCTGCTTCGAGGGCTCCCCCTCGCGGTCATGCAGCCCCCAATTCCCTCATTTGCTCCTCTTCTGCCTGGCTTTTTAGTCCCTTCAGCAGCTCCATTGCTCTTCTCTGCACACACTCGAGTAACTCAATGTCCTTCTTGTATTGAGGGGCCCAAAGCTGAACACATCTCTGCTGCAGCTGGTAGTTGCTTAAGACGAAAGGCTTCGGCTTGCTGCCTTCCCTGGTCAGGAAGAAAATTTGGGAAGGTTGAGTCAGACTGTGGCTGGCTTCCCCAGTTTTTGGCAGGCTGCTTTAGTCATCCCCCATCTGAGCATAAGTCTCCAAAGTAGTTCTATTAGGTCAACCATCTGGACACAGCATCTTCGGTTGGTATCTGGCCAGTAGAGTCAAGCCTTTATTCTCAACAACATTACATGTGAGCCTGCTTTTTGACTTAGAATTATAAAATCATAGTCATCTAGGTTGGAAAACACCTTCAGGATTAACAAATCCAACCATTAACCTGACCCACCAATTCCCGTCACTAAACCACGTCCCTGGGTGCCACATCCACACATCTCCTAAATACCTCCAGGGCCAGGGACCCCACCACCTCCTGGGAAGCCCATTCCAAGGCTTGGCCACCTCTGTGAAGAAATTCTTCTGGACGCCCAACCTAAACCTCTTCTCCAGACTAAACAACCCCAATTCCCTCAGTCACTCCTCTTATGTCTTGCTTTCTAGTCCCTTCACCAGCTCCATTGCTCTTCTCTGCACACACTGAAGCAACTCAATGTCCTTCTTGTAGTGAGGAGCCCAAAACTGAACACAATATTCAAGTCCAGTCTCACCAGTGCTGTGTACAAGGAGACAGTCACTTGTACTGGCATTTCCCCATATATGTGCCTATCTTGATGAAATCCTGACTCAGTTTATGACAACTAGAGGTTTGTCTGACTTCGGTGAGAGCAAGATTTCTCCTACTGCATTTATTTTCGTATAACCTATAAAAAGATAATGAAGAAGAAAGCAGGCATAAACAAACATTGTTCGGGGCAGCAATTTTTTTCCATTCCAGTTTCAGTACAGTTTGGCAATGCACGGCATGATTGTGCATACTGCATATTTGATACTCCTTACCCAGTGCTTTCAGTCTCTGCAGCTCTTGCTTTGGACTTTGGGGAGGATGACTGCCTTGCAGCCCATAGCACCACTCTCTGCACAGGCCAGCTAGCAGCTGGAAAATCAAGATGGAAAATCAGAGCATTGCCGTTTTCCCAATATTTCTTTTCTTGATTCTGCTCCTGCTGGAAGACTCGTTCATGCTTTTATTTTCTATTAAGTCAAAGTAATATATTTCTCTAAGACCTGCACAAATTTAGGCCCCCCGTCTCATCTCATATAAATACTTCTAGCATATCACTCTTTTTTTTTTTTTTCTCGCTATACAGCAGTTGGAATCGTCTCAGTCCAAAATATCCTTTCTCAGCCTAAAAACCTTCCTGGATTCACACAGGATAAAGGCAGAGGGTAGAAGCAACAAGCTCTAGCAGTTAACGGGACAGGGAGTCCAGTTTTCTCCTGGGCATAGGCTGCTTTCCATCATCCTCCAGTGGGAGGGCTGGAAACCTGGCTTGCAGAGGTGTGTGTATGGGGGGGAATCAGCATGTTTGGTGGAGGTACCTTCAAGAGCTTTCTGATTTGTTTACCTTTATCCTCCTTTCAGCTCTGCACCTTGCTCTAAGCCCAACCATCTCAGGAGCTGAGGAAACAAACAAACAAACAAACAAAAGAAAATAAAATGAGAATAAAACAAAACGAAACAAAACCAAGACCCGAGGACATTAAATTTCCCAGTTCATCGGCAGAGATGTTATTTTGTGATTCACTGCTTATTTGCACTGTTAAAGGCTGGCTTTAGGGACTGGTGGGAATCAGACACATTTCACCCAGCCGGCTGTGAGCAGTCCTACTTCTGTTTTAATTTGTTTCTGTGCAGCGATGGGGCCGTCATTACTCTATCACTCCTTTAAGGCTAAATAGTGAGATTCCAAGCTGCAAACCCTGCAGAAAGGCTCATATGAAGCATTCCAGACAGATCATGCTGTTGAGGCACTAGAAACTTTTCCATGCTGCTCCAGCTGGGAGCTGCCCGGGCTCTGCAGGCTCCTGAGTTGCTACAGAGCCATTGGGATAAGGCAGGAAAAAAATGTGGTCCTTCCTTGTCCTCCTGCCTTCAATTTCTGCATCCACTTTCCCCAGAAGAGTGTGAATTCTTGCCTTGTTTGCTTCCTGGAGGGGCAAGCGTGGCTCAGGGGAAGATGTGTCTACCCTGTCCCTCCCTCACAAGCTTCTGGGATGCAGAACTAAACAAGGAAGGCTCAGGAGGGCCTCCAATGATTTTGACAGATGAAGTACAGTCCTGAAGAGAAGGAAAAAGGGAAGACCAGAGCTTGGGTCCTTAGGTGAGCTGAGTGTGGGCTCTAAAAACAGGTGGAGGGCTTCATTTTGCCATTGCTCTGAGCAGGCACAAGGAGTGCTTGGGGAATGTCTCTGACCTGGGCTTCCCAATGGGCAGGAGGGAGAAAATATTCTACAATATTTGGGGACATACTTCTAAAGCGTGATGTATCAGCACTTTTGAAAGGTTTTCTGAATAGCTTTTTCTCTAAGTTTTGATACACAAAGGCAGAGCTTGCAAATACATGATATATCTGTGTATTTCGTCTGCCTTTTAATAAAAAAGATGCAATCTTTCTACAGTTTTGCTGTATTTTATTTTTACTTTTATTAAAATGGTTATTCCTGGCAGAAAGATAGACAGGATTACGTTTGTTTCCTATTTCTGTTTTACAGTTCTTGTTATGACAGCAATAACTTTCACTTCTGCAATGAATCAAAATATATCTGAGATTACATGTGTATTTATCAGCCAGAAGGATGAAGGTTCAAGAACACCAGAGTCATCAGTATCTTCTAAGGTAATCTAACAGAGAACAAGTTGCTTATAAAATATTCCTGTCCATTCCAGAAATACCTTCCCAGAAGCTTACAGCACCCTAACCCTTTAGTGTGTGGGGATGTCACAGTCAAAATAAAGAGAGTTAGGTCAATAAAAGGCTACAGAGAGTTAAAGGAAAATACATATCACAATTCATACTTTTAAATTATAAATAGGTAAGTACCATTTTTCTCTATAACCGAGTTGTTAAGTGCTGCCTTGAAGATGTCTCTCATCAGCTTTCCTGAATATTACTAAAAATCAATTAAAAAAACTACATGCCCTCATGGGACAAATGATCTGTGGGGATTGGCAAGGTCATGATGTGAAGCAGTGGTTACATACAGCCATAGCTGAACACTAACACGTGTGCCTTGGCTGCTAGGACTGGTGGGGAAGCTGAACCCTCTCCCATCAACAAAGCCCATAAATCCTTACCTGGTCTAAACCTTGCCTGAGAGCCCAAAGCTAGATAAGGAATCAAATATGAAATTTTTTTCTTCTTTCCTGTCTCCAAGTTTTCTGCCTCCAAGCTTCTAAATGGCAGGAGGTCAATAAGAGATGGTGTGCTACTAAGTTATAAAGCAGCTGAGAACTACGATTAAAGTATTTCCTGAGGATTCTTGTTTCAAGACAGGCTTGTGAAATCTTTTTTATTCCTGGACAAATAAATCAATAATTCAGATAGGTGAGAAGCAGACTAACAAATTAAAGGTACTGAGACCTGTCCCCCAGACCTTGGGAGTGGTCTTTTAAATGTAAGAGCCTGGTGTAATCTCTCCCATCATAGCCAGATATGTGAAGATCTTCTGGCTTTCTCTGGTCTGGTAATCATATTTCAGTCATTTTAGATGAAATCCCTTCTACTACAGGTGTGGTGCTTCATGCAACATTTCGTCAGCTTTCATGATCTTGACCATGTAAAGTACCTTCCCACTTTCCAACCACCAAATTCCTAATATGTCATTTCTATCTAGTACACCAGCCAAAGCTGTGTTGTCCTTGCATCTGAGGAGGCAGAATATGGCTGTTTTCTCTAGATACCTCTCAGATCAAGAAAAGGGAAAAAGAAGGAGCAAGGAATGAGCATAATCACACCATTTTCACCTCCCACTCACTGCCCAGGGTGCCTGGCCAAGCACAGTGTGGGGCAGAGGAGGCAGCAAACCCTGTCTTCTCATATACGTTGGATAAACTTCACCTGACACAATAATGGAGACATTTTAGAGCTACTTTTCAGATGGAGCTATTTACTCGCCACCTTTTGCTGCAGCTAAACTTAGAGACTCATTAATCCACCATCAGTTTGCTGAATGCATGTAGAACATTTTCTTTCTGGCTGCAGTTCTCCTTTGGATGTAGACAATGGCGAGGAAATGAAAGGTGTGAAGGCAACCAGCCCAAACCTTCTCTGCCCAGAAAAGCCCGCAAGGAGCTGAGGAGCAGTCTAGCCAGATTCTGCGACGACAAGCAGTGGAATGCTAAAGAAAAAAATATATATTTATCTAGCCCTGCCTTTGCACTGAGGTCTCAAACAGAAAGATGTTATTATAGTTCTTCTCTGTCTTCCTATGGTTCTACATGAAAGGAAGCAAAAATGAGAGCAAAGAATAACCACTAAGGGAAATTATCATGTTTCTGGCTGAAGTTGTTCTGTGATGTCTGTCTAGAGAACGGAATTAACTAAAGCAACAGGAATCCTATCATGTTCCCTTGTGCAGTAGAATTCAACATATTTATGAATGTTTGACACTAGAAAAGAAAATGAAAGTATGTTGAAGGTGTTACTGTTGTGTAATTTCTATTCACATTTGGCAATTAGGAGGCACTATTAATTTATGAAAGCTTTTTCCAGAAGAACACCCTTTTAAAATATTTGAATATGAAAAACCAAATAAAGCTAATTGTTACTAAATACATAACAATCTGTTCTCCCGCACGGCAGATTTCTAATATTTTGGAAGATCTCGGGTGCTATTTGAATTCTCAAGGAACAGAGAACATCTATGAACCAACTAAAAACGTGGAAGTCAATGTGTTTGAAGATATTGAATTAAGAGTGATAATGAACATTTCAGAGATCATTTCATGCATTTGGTTCTTTAAAGAGAGCCAAACTTGTAAACCTTCATTGGACTCGGAGAACCGGTAAGTCAAGGGATGTTCTGCATCAAAGAACATTTGAGGGATCATTTCTTTCAGGATGCAAATGGAATATTTTCTGTGACTTTTCTTATGTATAATAATAATTTCATGTTATGCATTTTTTTAACCTTCTTAACTTTTTTAATCTTCTCATCTTTCTTACATGTTGTCACCAGTCAGCATGCTGCTGATTGTTGATGTAGACACAGCATACGTACTTAAGAATCTTAAACTCAGAATCATTAGAAATAAATTCAGTCTTTTAGTTTGTATAGCATCATGCATGGAGGTCTCTAGGAACTTTCTGACATTGATCAGTTTGAGGTTTGCACTGTTCATGTAAGGAAAAGGTTTTGATTTTATAGTTAAAGCAACTGAGGCATGGAGAGGTCTGTGATTTGTTATGGTCACAGAGCAGATCAGGAACAGTGCCAGCACCAGCTTCTTAATTCTTACAGCCAAACCGGGGGTGGAACCCGAGGCTGGGTTATTGCCTCCCATTACAGGACATGTGGGATGGGATTGTAGGTAAAGTGTTTTCCTGTGGACCTCCACAGCTGTCCTAAGCTCAGGAAGCTCATCCTTCCCAATGCTCAACGTTAGGCATGTGCTTGGGTACCTGTGGCTGTAAGGTCCTATGTGCGTCATGAAAACACTTCAGGTCGAAGGGTGCTGTGTAAATAATGAGCACCAGTATTTCTGAATAGTTTTTGCACACAAAGTACAGAACTAATGGAGCAGATGCTTTTATTGTGTCTGCTGCCTATTACCTTCCAGATAATAAATACAACTTTATTTTCTCTTTTATAGATATGTTACTTCTTTGGCTTTTTCCCAAATAAGAGAAACACAGGCTGGAAAATACACTCTCTCAGTCATAAGTAAAAACAGCAATTACACCATAATTGTTCCTGTTTTCATCCGCAGTAAGTATGGCTCAGATTAAAGGAGTCACTCCATCAGTAGTCCAAGGGGAGAGGCTCAAGTTCACCTAAAGCAGTGAGCTTCCACTTTCCTTCATGGGGTATCTCTCTTCCCCAAGCACTTCTTGTCATCTGTTGAGCCCCATGCTGCATGCCAGTTTTCTCCCGTGCTGCATTTCAAGAACCTTCCTAGATATTCACAGGACTTGGAGCTGTCTTCAGAGGCTGAAGTCAAAACCACAGACTGCGTTACCGCATGCGAGCCAGCTTTCACTAGTCAATAAAACATGCAAATGAACAAATAAAGATGTAAATGTGCACCAGCCCTCTTCTCCCCTTTGAGAGATTTCCTCCTGTGCCAGAAGGGACAGACCAAGAGTGGCTTTTGTGTACTCTCAAAGCTCGTGGGCTGGACTTGTTTGCTTGTGTCTTGACCTATTCATTCTCGGTGGCTTCAGGGTAAAACACAGTAGTGCTGCAGCTGCTCACACAGAGTTGCACGAGAAGCTGGCATTGCAGCTGCTGAGCCCAGCAAGTCATGGCAGAGCACATACACGAGGTGCAGCTTCTTGAAAGGCTCACAGTGGGAGCAGATTTGGGTGAATTCCCTCAAGGACCACACAGAGGACATCCCTTGGGAAAAGGCAACAACTGCAACCAAGTTCAATTTTCCATTTCTAAGTAGGGCTGTCCAAGAAGTATTTTTTTAAGTGACCTATGTTGACATGATTTTTTAACAGAGGGAAAATAACATTATTTCATCTGTAAAGGGCCAAATTTATACATAAAATTTAAAATTTTTGAAGAAGAGTCAAAGAAAAAAATCAATACAAAGAGCTAAAAGTCTTGCAAAGTTGATAGGACCAAGCACTTCTAGAGATAGATTTAACAAGAAGCATTATTACTTGCCTTGTTTTTAAAAAACTGTGACTAATCAACACTTAATCAACATTTTTAACCCTTCTTTATTTGTTTTTGGAGTATTTCTTCTGATTGACTCTTTTCTCTCTCAAGTGTCAGAAGTGACACCTCCAGTTTCTCCTTATTTAATTTAAAGACCTATTGCATGTCCCAATTATAATTTTAACAGCTTCACTGAGGGGGCAGGCTATTAAATCTTTGATTAAAATTTACCTTCACTGCCATAGTAATAAGCTTTGGAGGTTAAAAAATGTTATTACTTGTGCAAGCAAGAGCAGCTCAAAACAGTCTCGATAAAGATCTTCTCCATATCAATTACTTGGGTTGCCTTCTCTGCTCCTGTGGATCTAATGTCATAATTACATCTCATAAAATCCTTCAGGCTAGTTGTGAACCCTTCAACTGAGATGTGAATCTCTATAGGTGAAAAAAAGCCTTCTAGGCCCAGCTTGTAAGATAGAAATGAACAAGGAAAGTAAAAAGGCAAAATATTAGTTTCACTTTATCATACCGCTTTGCTGGAAATGAAACGACTCTAAAGAAAATGTCAGTCTTTTGGGTGCAAGTTGTAATTTCATTGTAAGACAACCTAAAACTCGGCATTTGTCATTTTAAGTCAAATCTTAAAGAGTTTTAATGCATTCATTTTTTATACTTAGACCAAGTCTGAGCCTGACAGGTTCAGGGGACTGGGAGCTGCCTGGAAACTTTCCCTCTAGGTTCCAGACGTGCAGTGGAGGAGCCTGTGGGTGGTCAGAAGCCATCACCCCCCGATGGTCCTCCGTTGTGTGTCTGACCTGTTGGAGCAGCACACGACAATCCTATCTGGAGCAGAGATTTTGTAGTCCCAACAGCTGTTCCACCAAGGGCCAGGGGTTTGTGATGTGATTTTGGAAGGTGTCTGTGCTCCTGCCCTGTGAGGTGAATGGCAGCCACAGCAAGTTAACACCTCGGTATCAGCCTCAGGATCGTCCTCTGGTGTGTAGAGGCAGGTCTTTGATAGTGGGGAAGCTGTGCATTTAGCAATCAAGACTGAAAAGCTTGTGAGACCAACCCTTGATATCCCCAGGGCAGAATCATTTTATTTTCCCTCAGCGCTGAAAGCTCACGAAGCAAATTACAATCCTGTGACTTCATGTGCTGTGAAAGGAGCAAAGCACTGTCTGTTTAAAGAAAGATTTCAGCATTTTTAAACACTTGCATGATTTTTAACAGATAAACCAGGCAAACCCTATTTCAGGAGGAGTGGAAAACTGGATGCTATAGAGTGCATATCGGAGAGCTACCCCCCGCCATCTGTGCAGTGGACGTTTTGCAAAACACCCGACAGGAGGTACAGCATATGTTTATACGCATATTGAACCTCTAGACTGGAAGTTTACCATCTTCTGATGAAGGGCAGAGACTTTGTATTGTTTAGTGTTCCTGGCAGGTTGGTTGGATTATTGAAGAAGAGCTTTGGGGTCAGCATGTTTGCAGGCGAACGCAGTGGGCTCTGCTGCTTTGCACATCCATGTGTCTGCATGACTCACTCTTGGAGCATCGCAGCACATTTTTCTTAGAAATGTTGGCTGTTGTGCTCTTTTGGAAACTTCCAGCTCTTGGCCTGGAAATGCTGTTCCAGATTCTGGTATTCTGATGTCACCAAAACAGACCAGAAATATTTCCTTTCCCTCTAGTTTTTCACATTTTTTGGAAGTGTGTTCTCATTAAAGCTGGGGAGATATTATAAGGAATCATATTTTTCCTATCTAAATGATTTTTCCCGTTCTATTAACATATATGATTGATTCTATTAACTGTGGGAATGTGTTCAAATAAACTCAAAGAAAACAGCCCTTGGTGTGTTTTGTGCAATGGCCATAGGCAATGCCTTGCTCTGCTGTGTGGCAGTTTGGGATCTGGGTTTCGTAAAGGTTGCTGGATTTGCAGCAACTCCTGCCAGCAGGAATTCAGAGATGTGGTGTGAAAGCCCAACCTCTATCATTTCACTGTTGCCCAGATTTTAGACACAGATTTACCTGTTTATGCACCAGTTTGAGCATATTCAGGACATTTCAGCTCATTCTTCTGCCTAGACCATGACATTTTTATTTTCTTATCTTTCTTAGTTCCTTTTTATTCTGCTGCATAAGATCCAGTTTTCCCAGTATTGTTTGCATATTCTCATGGCTTGGAGATTTATCAGCTTTATTTGCTTGAGGTTAACCAAACGAGGCAATGAATAATTGTGCTTTTAATTGCAGTTGCCTTAATAAAATGAGTGAAGAAAATGGAGGAAAAGATGGCATACAGAAGGTACAACATGAATTACGTCAGGGTGGACTATTCCAAACTTACATATGGTGCTGTGCAGCTAACGACCTGGGCAGAGAATGCACCAGCCTGTTTACTATAGGTAACTACCCTCTAGGGTATATTCATGCATGAGCTGGACCCTGCCACTGGAGCTCGTCCGAGCAGAGTTTCTGGACTCAGCTATTTGTTCGTAACCACTGGAACAAACCTAACAGTGCCTGTGATTGCTCTGTGTTGTGTTTAATCTGAAATTCTAACAGCTATCTGTGGTCTCTGTAAAAAATGTCTTGCCCTTCTGTGCTTTCTAAACAGCTATCACTCATTTTTGCATGCTTTTAGAACTCTGTCGCAGTGAAATGTACTTCAAAACATTCTTAAAATGTATAAATTTTGTTTTGTTTATCTCTTGTTTTTAAATAAAGCTGACTTGAACTAAACTCTGTGCTAAACTGTGCCCTAAGATAGCTTGTAGATTATGACAAACGTTTGGGTTGAGACATCTAAATCCATCAAATTTACTGATTTCATGGTTAATGAGTAATTTCCTCAAATTTTAATTGTCATTACAATATAATAATGGATGTCTGTAAAGTATTAGAAGAAAAAGCATTGATTTAAACGAGCATTATTCTAGGCAGTGTGACAGCTGTTTTTTCAGTGACTATGTTTCATTTTGTAGATTTAAACGAAAGACAAGCAGCACCTCTACCTGAATTACTCCTCAAAGTCGGGGAACCATTGCTGATCAGATGCAGAGCTGTTTATCGTAACTATAAATTCAGAATAAATTTATCTTCTGAAAACAAAGAATTGCAGCAGGTAAGAAAGAAGGGGACTTTTTAAAATGGGCAATACTGGGCACTATCAACGACATAATTGGAAATCTCTGTTGAAAACTAGGATCGTAGGTTTGATGGGTTAGAGTATCTGATAGACCACTCGGCCATCCGGATCCAGTACATGTTTGCTTCAGCAGCAGAACGAGGCGACAGCGGACGTTATACCTGCTCCTCTACAGTGCATCCGAATCAAACTGCTCTGGTTACAGTTTTAGGTAATTCCATCCCTGGTGTTAATTCTGTCCCTTGGCTGGTTGCTTTGCTTTGTTTTCAGTATGGCAGGTCTTTGCTCGCAGGTGTGCAGCTTATGTTTATAGTGATTTCTAAGGAAAATTCCTGTCTGCACTTACTGGCAGCCTAGGAAAGCCAAGAGATTAATCTGAACTGAGTCATTCAGGTACCTGAAAATAATGAACTTTCTGTTATATATATTGCTTTCCAAATAATTCCCATTAAATTAGAATTAAAATGCTTTTAGAGGTGAAATGAACTGGCACTGTTTGGAGGTCTAGCCCACACGATTGTTTCAGTGTTATTTCTCAAAGCACGGGCTGGGATTTGGCTCGTGTTATTGTAGGTGACTCCCAGCCAGCACAACACAAAGCCACAGCAGCTTTTTTTGGGGGGACACAAAGCTACAGGGAGCCATGCCTTGGTGTTCCTGAGCAGGGGAACCCCTATGCCATCACCTCAGATGTAGGCATCTGCAGAGCAGTTAGAAACAATTGGAGGTAAAGCCCTGCATAAAACACCATTTCTGGAGCTGGCCAAGAATATAAAATGCATGACCTGCCCCATGTTCAGCTCTTAGTGCTCCATGTATTAGCCTGGTCAGAGCCTGGAATGACCAGTGGCTTGTCTCAACTGCTGTGAGGCAGAAATGTCCTGCTGTGGTTCCACCATGGGCTTTGGGATGTTGTAGCCATCACCTCAGTCTCCTCCTCACCATGTCCACCCACTACATCTCCCTTTCACCCACACAGGGCACCTCCACCCCACCTACAAGCACGGTCCCTTCAGGCACTCATTGCTTTCATACAGAAAAAAAAAAAATCATAGAAAATCTGTATGAGGTCTGATCTGGGTCCGCTGGGAAGCAATCAAACAATTGCAAGGCTCTTGGTGGTTGGCTTTCTCACACAAAACGCAGAGCAAAAGAGAGAGGACCTTTTCTTCATCTTAAGGCAAGGGAGTGACTGACAAGTGGCTGTTTGAATTTGCCCAATAATTTAGGGAAAAGTAAACCTGTGGAAGTATTTTAGCTCAGTAACCTGTGGAACTGGTAGCAGAATGAAAACTTTTGCATGAATTGTGAATGTAAGCACAGAGATACCATGAACAGCTCATGATGACAGAGCTGGCAAACTGCCATGCAAGAATGTTGCTGCAGCCGTGATGGATAGCATGGAAAACCTGAGGCTACAGAGACAACTTCTGCAGTGTTACTGGCTGGTCTACATGTCTCCTACTTTCCAGGTACTGAAGTGAACCATCCTCCTAGCACCAAGCTACACTAGGTCTGAAAATTCAGAAAATCTAATGCATACCAAAGGAAACATCATTCTGCTTAAGCAACATGTCCATTTAAAAGCCAGCAAACTTGAAGCTAGCCCAGAACAGCCTCAGCAGCACACCTTGATTCTCAGGTGGAAATAATATGCTAAATAGGAATAGAATTGGATATAAGGCATGAAGAAGGAAAGCTGTAGCCTGGGCCATGCTGCTGAAGTATGTATTGGGAGAAATTTTCTGAGAGCTGTGCATGGAGCTGGGATTTCCAGCCCCAAGGACAAGGCCCTCTGAAGCAACCACCACGGGGCTGACCTTAGATGCAGTTGTTCTCAGAGTTGACAACACCTAAGCTATGAATGGTAGGAAGTGAGACAGTTACCCCGGTCTCTTCAGAAATTAGTTTCCCTGTGCAATATCCTCTTTTCAGCTTCTGCCTACTTCTGAGCAGGAAGTTCTGTAAAGGTTTACAGTAACTGAGCATGATACCTGGGCATGTTTTTTTAGACATAGCTTCTTAGTAAACAGGAAAGTAGGGATGAGGGGACCATGTAGAGGTAGGGTGAGATCTTCTTTCTTAGTACTAGTGCCCACTTCAGAAATACTGGCTTCTTGGGTCCCTTAACTCTCAGGTCTGAGTAAGCATCGTATTGACCGGGGATATTTGAGTCACTCTCCATGGAAGGTTGTCTTTCAGAGTGATGCCATTTTTAACTGAAATGTTGTTTTCATTGCATTTTTGACTGGGGGGTGCCAAACTGTTGTAGTTGTACCCTCCTTAATACACCTTATACCAACAAAACCTCTGGGGACTCTTTGTCTTTTCTGATGAAGAAATCTTGTTTACTCATGTGGTGGATTCAAGTGGGGGGCTGTTGCCATACCTTGCTGTCAGCCGTGCTTCTCTCTCCAAGGTTAATACAGGGACATCGTGTGCAATACTTCTGATCCCCCACAACTTTTAGCCTAATTTATTAATGGCAACAGTTGCTGGTGTGGATCTATGCTAGCACTCGAGGTTCAATTTCAGCAATGATATATATAGGAATTTCATTCTGATGTCCATGTCGTAGAGTAACAATCTCAGAAATGATCAGCATCCTACCTTTAAACCATTGTTGTTCTTGAGTTGGTACCCATAGCTACACCGGGAACGGTCATGATGTAACTTTACCAAGAAAAAGCCTGATTTCTCTGGGACAC
This sequence comes from Anser cygnoides, assembly GCF_040182565.1. Lineage (NCBI taxonomy): Eukaryota > Metazoa > Chordata > Aves > Anseriformes > Anatidae > Anser > Anser cygnoides. The sequence goes on from NC_089873.1 coordinate 190,351,220, forward strand.
TCTGCATTGCCTGGGGAGCTTGGCTAGCATAACTACACTGGCAGGTGGTCTTCTATGCTCTAATAACCCCTTGCAGCAAGACAGCTCTGATTTGCTCTTTGCTGCTTGATACTTCACCAACTTATCTCATCTCATGCACTTGGTCAGATCAAGAAGGGATGTTTAGGTCACTTTAAAGCATAACAGTGATTATGCCAACAACTGCAGCTGCAAGGCTCTTTGTTTCTGCAGGTCTTATGTTCAATTTCCACCAGTGTCGAATAAAGAATTATTAGCACTATGCAATCTAGATTCAGGAATATACAAGCTATTTTCCAACACATACTAGGTTTAAAGCAAAAAAATAAACAAAATAAATACAGAAACATGAAAACTTTTGTTCCAGTCTCAAGAATTTCAGCTCACCTCTCTGTTATTACTAAATAACGTTCACTATTTCTTTGGCAGAAATATACTTCAACATGCCAAAAAATTGGTAACCCAAGGGGAAAAAAAAAAAAAACTATTTTCTTTCTGTTTCAAGAAAGAAACTACATTTTCTGAGTTCTTTTCCAGAGAAATGTCATGCCCTGCTCCAAGATCCCTGTGTGCACTCTGGAGAAAGCCTTTACTCTTGGCCAGCTGTGTTGTTAACAGCACACATACTGATGACCTTGTACTTGGAAAGATGAGGTCCAAAAGAGCATTCAAAAGACAAATGTCTGATCTATAAACCAAATAAGCCCTTAATATTAAAAAGGAGGAGAACAGTCATGAAAGGAATTGTTTCTTGTTTTAAAATACTGATATTTTTGTGGTTTACATGGGAGTTTCCAGCTTGTATTTTTTAAACCAGTGAAGTTAGACAGACACAAAACACGCCAAACACAATATAGTGTTACAACCAAAAGAAAAACACTCTAAAGAGAAATCTCAGTCCAGTCGTATTTCTGCAGTGCAGGTTTTTTTCTCACCATGTGGCTGGTTAAATACTGTCACAAGTTTCCTAGAGGTTCTAGCATCTGCTTCCTTGAAGACACCCAAACTCAACTGGATGTGGCTCCAACCAACCTCATCTAGTTGGACCTGCCTTGGGCAGGAGCTGGACTAGATATCTCCAGAGGTCACTTCCAACATATATGGTTCTGTTAATTTTATGGAGCTGATCCTTAGCTCTGCTGATGCCTTGAGGACCATGTCCTCCTAGAAGTGTAGGTCAGTCTCTTTGGTTGGGATTCGTTTCACCTCATGAGACATCTAGCCCCAGGAATGATTCACGTTCTTCCAGCTGCCAGTGGCATGAGGCAGGTATTTTCAAAGAGCATTTCGGTACATCTTTGCTATCTTTTATACTACCATGGGATATATCTGGACATGCCTATCTCATTCCACTGAGTGTATCGGAGGTCCAAACAGGTAGCTTGAGTGGGTCACTGAACTTCAGACAGCTCCACTAGGTGAAACCAATCCCACCCTAGCAGGGAAAGTACCAGTAGCACAGGATTCACCCACACCTTTAGAACGCTTTCTCACGTTCCTGTTGTCTTTCATCAAATACTTCTAATGAGATGGAGAAACAAATGAGCAGGTATAAGGCTGATTTGCAAAATCTCTAGCTCATTTCAGGGCAGGAGAAAGAATGAATATCAACATCTGAGTAAGCTGGTGGTGCCATATATTTTTTTCCCCTGTTAGATGTAGCTGTTAACACCTGGAACACACACCTAAAACAAAACAAAAAACTCATGGAGTTGGTCCTGTGGTTCTGTAGGGTGGATGGGGAAGAAGTGTCAGAGCATTTTGGAAGTGCTCTGGTCTGACAGAAAACACAACTCTAGCAGAAATCAGAAAGACCCAGATCAGTTATCTGGAGCTGAACAGAGAGACAACATTGCAATACTATTTTTGAAGAACTGTTTTCTTTTGATTAAAGGGGTGCCTTTTGTGATGTAACATGGTGCTTTTTGTGTGTGTATGTGTGATAAGCAAAATGAAAAACATACAGATGTCAAAATTCATTCATTAAGTAATCCATCCTTTTTATCACAATACCAATATTCTCTCTTTTTCAGAAAAGGGATTTATAAACATAACTGACTCTAGAGAAGATTTTGAAATTGGTGAAGAAGAGTTTTGCTTCGAAGTTAACTTTACAGCATATCCACCAGTTAGATGCATGTGGCTATTTTCCCAAAAAATGTTTCCATGTAAGCAAAGTTACAGTGCAGATGGACGCAGGTACTGGAATATTTTGTTATAATTCCGAATCTTTCCTCTTTGTGTCTCATTTGAACGAATTACTTTCCATATTTCATACTCTCTGTATTTTTAATATGTGGATGGGCCAGGTGATAAAGACATGTTAACAAAAGGTACTCAAACATTAATTTGGCTTTCAGCAGCATTTTGTGTAGATAACTTACAGTATCACTTTATTCTCCACTTCAAAATAAACCCTGTTGTAAGTTATACATCCAGCAACCCTTTAGGTTATATGTATTTTGCCATTCCTTTTCTCTCTGATGTAATTATTCAATTACAGCTCTTTTGCAGTTTTCACGCTGGATCTCAAGTTCTCCATGTTCCCCTTTTGTCATCCTGTGCTTGACAATGTTCCCAGTATCTTTGCTATTGCTCAAACCAAACCCAGGGCCCTGTAGTTTCCCAGGCTTAGATCTATTTGGCTCTGCCTGTGCCACAGAAACATACCGTTCTGCTAATTACCCAGGTCATGTATTCTTTCACTGTTGCAAAACATGTTTTGAATAAACCTGTTAGTTATCTACCTTTTCTGTTATTTCCTAAAACGAAGTTCTGGCATGAGTCCTGTTTAAGGCTAATGTTTTCTCCATTCCCTAGGCTTTCTAAATTCTTGATAACATTATCTAATTTCCTTCAGAGTTGCTTTCAGAGTAGTCCCATGGCTTTCAAGGTAACAGCTCTTATTCACCTTAGTGAAAATAAAGCCAAGCTGCTCTTGTGAAGTTTTAGCTTTAAAATGAAGCAAGACCTAGGCAGGAGTTAATGTGCCTGCACTGATTTCTTCTCATATTCTGAAAATCTCTCATCATCTTCTTAAACCTGTGTTACAGCCTTGATTGCAGTTCTTACACTTTCTTTCCATAGTATTTTGGTACACTCAATTTTATCCACTAGCTTGCTGAGTTGTCTTTGCAACAGTCTGGCCTTTTCATCCACATCAGATGGAGTATTGGAGTCAGAGCTCCGCATGCTTCAGAGACAGCTCAGTTGAGATCAGTAAATTGTCATCTCCTGGCAATGGCCACAGGAACTCTGTCCCTGCTGATAAAGTGAGGGCTGTCATCAAACTTTGATAGTGCTGGGTGGGTGCTGGTGACTAATCTGCATGCCTGATTTGGGCTAGGCAGGTCTGTTCTTTGTGGTCAAGACTGATTTTGGAAATGAGGTCTCCTGGGACTGCCATGAGCAGTTGCTCATCCTTGCACTATAATGCCAAGTTTATTTGCTTTGCAGTTTTCTTCTCACTGCTGGTAAGAGCAGGAGTCAGTTTTGCTCGGACAATTGGGCAGCTGGTGTGAATTCAATCCAGATAAGAAGAAGGTGCTATGGACTGGGCCAACAATAACAATTTTGAGAGCTCTTAACATAGCTTAGGTAACCCCATTAATCAGTAAGGTGCAGCTGCTGGTGCCCTGGAATGCGAGTCACCTCAGATAGTCTCTGCAGCCCGGAGGGAACGATCCCTTCCTGCTGGACAGGGGAGAGCCACACCACTGTCCCGGAACTTGAATGGGAAGGGACAAATGTTTCATTTAGTTTAGTGTCCCCAGAAGCAGCAAGGGGGAGTGGGGTGATGGGATTCTGCCTACAAGCTGTAGCACCACAGATCCAAACGTGATTTTAAAACACGTTTCTCAAAACAACACAGAAAAGATCAACACAAACCTTATTTTGAGTCTATCTTTGCATATTTTAGTTCACTTCTGTGTACTCCCAGCTCCCAACACTTCTACTTTATTCCTTTCATATCCTTTTTCATTTCCTGTTTTTCCCTTTTTTGATTTCTGCCATTTCCTTATCAAACTGTTCCTCCTAAAGATTATATTAACTTATATTAATTAACTCTGCCCTCCTCTTTAGCTTTTGATTTCAAGTTTCAGTGATTCATCATTCCTGTCAGTGCCCTTCTGTGTTTTCAGAGATTGTTTCAAAATTTCCATTTTATATTTGCTTTTGCTGTCTCTGTGTTTTATCACGCTGCAGAATTTCACTTCCTTCCCAAGAGCAAATGAGTTTTCATATACAGAATGATCTCTGGTAATTTTATATTATTTATCTCACATCCTCTTATATTTTCAGGTACCTAAGGCATACTTTTTTAATGATTTTCTCATTATTTCATTAGGATTTAATACTTCAGGCCTAGGTTTTCAAAAGCAGAAGTGATTTGTGGTTTCCCTTTCCTTTGGCATCTATTTTGAGGCAACATAAAAGGGATTTATTTTTTTTTTTAATCCCTGATTTCAGGGACATCTTTAAGGTCATTTCAGATGAAGACACTCAAAAGTGAGTAACTTGATATGGAGATGCTATCTTAGTCAGAAGGCAAAATTCCCAGTGGCTTCTATGTGATTTTTCTTGATTTTTAATTGCATGGTGATATTTGGTGTCTTAGTTCATTTATAAGTATCCTGCTTAATGAGAAACACCCTGGTTTTAATTCTCTAGATTTCTTTCAAGCTCATTATTGCTTTCTCTTACTTTTGCAATTGCTGGTATGGACTGTCTTTTTTTCCATCTGTTTAAAACTCCCTGATATGACTGCTTGCATTTCATACTAAAATTGAGTGGATGTCTGCTACTCAGTTTTTGTTAGCAATCAGCCAAAATTTGTGCATGTAAAATGTCAACAACTAAACCTAAGATGAGTTTTTCTTAAGTGCTCTTCTAGTGTTGATGAACTGCAAATCTCCCATCTAAATCTGACAACCGTTCTGACTTAGCCAAAAGGACAGAAATTGTATGCCAACTTTGTAAAGATTATATATTCCCTTCCTCCTGTCTATTCCTGACTCAACAGGTCAGTCCTGCATCAATCTTCAAGTCCTCTTCAGTCCCCATTTCCATCATCACAAGCAGGGTTAGAGTCTTGCTTTATTTCCATCCTTTGGGCCAAAGGCCATAGGGGGTGGTAGAAGGCTGACCTTCCTTCTGCAGCATGGTCTTGATGGTTGGTGCTTTGTCTCATTGACATTGAGCTTCTGATGATGATCTCATTTCTGAGTTCCATCAGACCTTCTGATCTGGAGAGGTTTCTCTTGCATGATCCTACCATCTCATGGTTATTTCCTAATACTTTTGTTCATACCAGCCATAAATAAACATTGGAATCCTTCAGAGAGTAGACAGTTTGATCCTTTCCTGGTCTTAGCATCTGAATCAGAATGCATTATATACCCTGTATTCCAACGGGTTGGTAACAAAATCACAACCCTACAGCCCAGATGCACTCCACTAACTATTGAAAGTTACAGAAAAATTGGAGGATGAAATCAATGCTGCAGGAAAAAAAAAATCCTCTTATTAAGACAGTTACATTTTGTCTGGATTAATGTTTAATAAAATAATTTAGTCTGGATTAATCATTAGAAGATATTGAATTGTTTCAAACATATATATGAGTCTTAACTACATCTAAAATATTTTGTTTTCAAGACTTTCTTTTGTCTTTTTCCTTCCTTTTCTTCGTTCCACAGCATTTCATCAAAGTTCTGCAACCATCAGCACCAGTCTGGGATATATATATTTTATGCTGAAAATGATGATACAGTCATGACAAAAAGATTCACTTTGTACGTGAGAAGTAAGTGAGAAAACAATCCCTGTAAAGATGTGGCCAAGTCTGGGAGGGATAATCTTGATCTCTCACTTAAGATTTTGCTATTGATGTAAATGGAGCTTATTTGCTGTTTTTCCCTTTCATTGTGTCATACAGCAGAGGAGATGTAATTGAATATTCATTTTTTCCACCCATTTGGGGTTCAGTAGACTTAAATTCCAGAGTGATCTCTGACTAGATGTTGAATTAAACTGTCTGATTTTTCAAAAAAAATCAATACACTTGCATATCTGACTATGCATTTGAATATCTGATTTCACCAAATGCTAGGCTTCTTCCTAACATCTCTTATTTAGACACTTTGATTTAGATGCTTTGACCATTAATAATCAAATCTCATGTTCTCTGTAAGAGCTATCTGGGAGCATTTTTGACCTGCTGTACACCTCAGCAGAGTGCAGCAAAATAGCCTGAGTCCTAATTAAATGGGTACAGCTGGACCACTGGGAATGTCCCTACGATTAATATAGTAAGAGGTGACTCCAGGCAAGAAATGTTGAGGTCCAGCTGCCACGCAGGGCTGGTGAGAGGACATCCAGTGTGGGGCTGGCTCAGTCCCAGCCTTGGTTCCATAGCAGAAGGAAGTCCTGCCCTCTGTCCCTGACCAACACAAGTAACACAATCCACAAACACATCCTTCTCCAGACCCCATGCCTGCATTTCTGTAATGCAGTGTGGTGTGAAGAGAATCACATTTTTGCCTTGTGTCCTTCCATTTTTAGCAATAAAGATATGGAAATGAGGTGGGGAATACCAAGGAAGTCTCCACTTATCAAACTGGAGGAGGAAGTTGTTAGTTTTTTTTCTCCTCCTCGTAGTTTACCATCAACAGAGGGAACAGAGTAAAAGAACTTAGTCATATACTGAAGGAATTAACACTTCTAAAGAAAACCACAAGGCCTAGGATCCCTGTTAAATACAGTGGCTGTATTCTAACTCCACAGAGCTAGAATACATGTGACTACTGTAGAGATACAGTGACAGGAAACACACCCGTTAGGTGGTAGCTTTCTGTGGTTTGTGTCATTTTTTTTTCCTGATGACATTTGTGAGCTAGTGCAGTTCATCTGGGGGATGCCTGGTGTGCAACACATCTGTGTGGGCTACCCCTGCCCATGGGCTTGGCTGGTGCTCTCGGTTGTCTCTGCTCTGCCACATGGCTGTGGCATCTGCCCATTGCTCCAGATACGTGAAGCTGCAGAGCAGCCAAGTGAGCCAAGCAACCAGGCCAAATCCTTGCTGTCAGTCAGAAAAGCAGAAGTCGAGACTTCCAATTTCGGCCCTTTCACTGTTTTGGTCTGGCCGTGCCCATACAGAGAAGTGGCTGCTCCCCTCGACTTGCCCACAGCCCCGAGGCGTGGGGCCTGGAGGAAGGAGGAGGGCTGAGGCCTGCAGACAGCTCCCACGGTGACACGCGGGTGGGTTGTTTTGCACCCACAGAGGCAGATCGTAGCCTGGCCAGATGTAGTGTTACCATGTAAACACATAGGTTCTGGTCACCAAAGCATTGACAGAAATTGTCTTGTGTCACCTTGTTGCAGGAAAGCCTGAAGTAACAATGCAGTTATTGTTCAAGAAGATCTCGTGTGTCGCTGAGAGCTACCCAGCCTCATCCTGGATTTGGAGAAACTGTCCTGATCTGAACTCATCCAAGTAAATAGTTTTCTCTTTTTGAGTCATTGTGAAGACCGTATCTGAGCTATCCTCGATAATATGAAAACTGGCCTGCAACAAACTGAGTGAAAAATGCACTCTTGACCATTTGGAAAATGGGGTATTGTGGCCCACTCCAGGGTGCAGGAATCACCAAAACTAGGAAGAGTTTTCAATATTTTTGTTGGCATCAAATTAAATCTGTAAAAATGTGTATCTCAGGCTCTTTACACTCAAATAACCCACCTGGGTTTATATCTACAGTTAGGTAGGTAAAAAGTCCAATCTAAGATTTTTTCTGCCTGTCAAAGTTGTGGGCCATTCAGGGAACACATTGTGTAATATGGGTTTGATTAATTGGCTAAGCTTTGGTTAATATAGCTGTTACAATGACCCAAAGCTACTAAAGTCAGTGAGAGTGTTTCCAGTAAAGTCAGGGAGAATGTTTCCATTTCCTCTATTTATGCAGGGCAATGAGTCAGGCCCCAAAATTTCATGAGAAGCTGAGACTGCTTTATGAATTCTGCAGCTTTTATTTTAGAAATGCCAAAAAACTAATAATCCCACAGCTGTAGAAGAGCACCAGGTCAAATTATCATTTGGAAGATTACGGATAAAGCTCTGAGTATTTCCAATAGATATGAAAAAGATATCTAGTCAATTTTCTTATCCGCACCTCTGAGAAGGCTTCCTAACATCAGTGTGTTTGTGCAGAAATTGAAGAGTGAAGAAAACATCCAGCTAGCAAGTTTCAAATTCTCCTTAAAACAGCTTTCTGGAAAAGGAAATGCTGTAATTATTTCTTTTCTGGAAACTTCCACATGTACAAGCTAATGCTATGTGCAGAGCTGAATGAATTTTAATTTATTTACTCACCTACTAATTTATTTATGTGAACAGTAAGTCAAGCAGTAAGTTGATGAATGATAGAAAAGCAAAAAGTCAAAATTATCTCTGTGTGGGCTTCCTTTCCCTAGTGTACAACATTCTGTATTTTGACACATGAGGTCTGAAATAAGCCACTCATACAGGGTGGATGCTTTCCATCTTAGGCCTTGAGTTAGAGAAACTTTATGGCTCAAATCACATCCCTTCAATGGAGGGAGTCAGAACTTTTACTCTGGATTCATGCTGTATTTATTGTTTTAGTAACAGCTCATTTGAAGCTGCTCAGTGACTTAAATGATGAGGTAAAGGTAAAAGCAGCAGGAATGGTTGCAGTAGGGGGCTGGACACTGGTAGAAAGTGGGAGTGAGCTCAGGGTGGGAGGTAGAGAGCCCATTTCATCCCCTGCCTGCTCTGCTATATCCATCACACATAAATGACACTGGCAACTACTCTGAAGCCTCTCTCTAATGGTGACAAATAAAAAAGCAACCCATCTATCCTTCCCTTCCTCCCTTCCAACACAGATGTAAGGCCTGTTTTGAAACATCTCACCTTCTCCCCTGGGAAATGCCAATGTGAGACAAAGATCAGAATTGGTCTCCTTTGTTTTCCAGCTGCACAGAAGAAATCACTGAGGGGATCCAGAACTTCTTGCCAGAGAGGAGATCCCTCGGGTCATGGATTTCAAGCAGTATTTTAGATGTGAAGGAGACAGCAACAACCTTCTCTGTTGAGTGCTGCGCAAACAATCCAGTCGGCTCAGCCTGTGAAAAGAGCTTCATTAACCTGTCAGGTACCATAAATCAGTGTTTTAGCACAGGTTTTCTCAGCTTAATTAAAGCTGGCATGGTAGAATTAATGGCATTTTTTTTATTTATTTAGCTAAATGGCTGGCCATGCAATGGCACTGCAGGTAAAACAAGCACTGTGTGAATGCAGTGTGGGGAGTGTTGAGTGGATAGGGGGCACGTCTCTTCTCTAGTTCCGAAGCAGGGGCCTCCTTCACTAACATGAGCAGAAATGTCACAAAAATAGTGCAGGATGGAGCTATGGCAATACGGGGGTCTGATTTTCTATTTCCTCTCCATAATCCCCACCTGGAACCTGGAAACATCAATTTTGGGAAGAACTGAAGCCACTCTGGTAGCTGGCAGCAGGTGTTGGCTCTTGATCCTCTCCCAGAGGTCACTGCAGAGCTCCCAGCAGTGCTCACAGGAGCTCTCTTTGCCGTCAGACCCACACAAGGGACAGACCCCTGGCCTGGGAACTGCTGTGTGGTCTCTCTTCTTGTAGGGGCCATGAGGAAGTCTTTCCTTGTCAAGCAAGAAATTTGCCGTGGGTATTTACCAATGCTCTTTATATTTGATACTCCATATACATCCTGTAGGGCAAAATATTTCCATCCCAGGAAGTATGCTGGCACCTGGGAAGAGTTTTGAAGTACCCAGGTACTTGCAGTATGAAGCTTTCCTTCATCACGGACAAACAAGCTGTTTGCTGCTCTTGACTACAGCTGACAAAAGCTGTGACTGCTAATAGAGTTTGAGCATTTATGTTGAAATTGCAGTAGAAAGTAAACATAATGCTTTTGCTCTTAGAATATGAGGACAGACCTCATGTAGCCCTTCCTCACCCAAAAGCACTTTATTGATTGGCCTTGGCTATGTAAGAAGTTACTTGCTGCACAGCAGAACAATTCTTGAAGCAGGTTTTGTGCAGTCTGTCCACTGATTCTGGTGCTTTGGTATCTAACTACATTGCCTGGGGGAAGATGCAGGGAGAGAAGAGGGAAGATCAGAAGAGAAATTGATTACTCCCGTTTATGCTCACCAAGTCTAATCAATGGAAGACACCAACACCTCAGTGCCCTGAGATTTATTAATTCATGTAACTTTTTTTTTTTTTTAATGGAAACAGCTGTCAGAATTACCCATCACTGAACCTCCCATCACATACCCCATGCAGAGGAAGCTCAGATGGGAAACAGCTCCAAACTGTAAAATCAACAAAGCTACCACCAACTCTCCCTGTACCTACATCTATAAGCCCAAGCTCTAATTCAGTGGGTAGTAACATGTCTCTTTTAAAGTTGCAGGAGTGGTTTCTTCGTCCCCGGACAACACTGCATTCTATGTGTTTGCTGGATTTATCCTTCTATTGATCTTTTTTTTGTCTCTACTCATCTGTCATAAATACAAAAAGGTAAAGGCAAACATAAGTACCTGCCCCTTCTTCTTTTGTTCATACCAGCCTTTTTCTTCTTCTCTAAGCCTTTTTCACTTCTTTTCTTCCTCCAAAGCAATTTAGATATGAAAGCCAGTTGCAAATGATACAGATGATTGGATCATTGGATAACGAGTATACCTACATTGACTTCCGTGAATTCGAATACGATCTCAAATGGGAATTTCCCAGGGAAAATTTGGAATTTGGTGAGCAGTCCACAAGGCAAACCACAACATTGGAGCAGCAGCCTGTGCTGTACTGGTTACAAATAATATTGGCATATTGTGTCTTGTAGGACAGGTCCTTGGTTCCGGGGCTTTTGGGAAAGTGGTGAATGCAACAGCTTATGGAATTAGCAAGGCAGGAGACTCAGTCCAGGTTGCAGTCAAAATGCTAAAAGGTACGACAAACGCTGGGAGCTTTTTGCAAGTAGTGATATATTCTAGTGACCCCAAAGCAGAAGCAGTGCCAGAAATCCCTTTAAATACAGACTTTTAGTAGTTAGACCTCACAAATGCTTAGTTCCAAAATACTTTCATAATGCTTTCCTAATCATGTTTTGGTTTTGAAAGTTATTGCTGAAGTGCCTTCTTCCTGCAGGATGATGCATTTTGTCCTAAGTGCCAGAGAAGATCTGTGTTGTGTGGGGAAGGATGGAGCTGCTCTGCTCCAAAGATGATGAATCCAAATTCATAGCGTAATTTAGCCTGCCAGTTACATTGCTGACTCTGGGAACTTGGGTGTGAGGTCCCTTTTTCTTGTAGCACTGCCAAGTTGTTGCACAATCCTTGCCTCCAGAGTCTGAGCTAGCTTGTTTGTGAAGCTTACAGCACATTTTCCCGCTCTTGATGGATGGCACAAAACAATGTCCTTCTATCCTTTCTTATGGGTCAGGCTTCTTAAACCTCTAATCCTCCTTGCTGCTTTGCTCTGGCTTCTCTCCCAGCTGTCTCCACCTCCCATAAAAGCAGCGTCCAGGCATGAGCCTCCCCGGCAGCAAGCAGAGCAGGAGGGCTGGAGCTCCACATCAGCAGCTGCATCCTGCTCACCTGTGTGCCCGCACAGCCCCTTCCTCCCAGCTCATCATCCCCTGTTTGCTCATGTGCATCAGCTTTGCACTTCGTTGGTCTGCTGCTTGGCAGTTGTCTTTATGGAAGTCCATCTGGATCGTTTTGGTTTCTGTCTCCAATTCACTGACACCACAAGGGGTGAATGCTTGCTGAAAAGCAAGCCAAAGGCTAGCACTGCAGCACAGGATGGCCTGCTTAGCTATATCATACAACATTTTTTCAGAATGTTCCCAAATGTACCGTCAGTCATTTGAAATGAAGATTTGAATGTGACAAAGCATCACAACCATCTACGTTTTGAGTTTTTTTTTTTTTTTTTTTATGGAGGTTTCCAAATGTGTGTAATTACTTTTTTTCAGAAAAGTCTGACACTTCAGAAAAAGATGCTCTAATGTCTGAGCTGAAAATGATGACTCACATTGGAAGCCATGAAAATATCGTGAACCTACTAGGAGCTTGTACTGTGTCAGGTAACTTGCAATTGTGGAAAGGCACCAATTAAAACCATCAGACTAATGTGGACTGCTGAACAGAAGTATTACAAATTGATCATTGGCAGCAGTGTTAAATCATCAAGCCATAATTAGCTGCCTATTCCTCAGGCTGCTCTTCCTCTGTTCACCCCTGAGTCCTGACTTTTCTTTCCCTTCCCCAACCAAATTTGCTGCTCTGCACAGCCCCAGATAAGATAAAGATGAACTGAAAGCAAAGTTAAGGGCTTGCATGTGTACAGAAATGGGTCCTTTCTAACTGTACTTTCATGAAGTGATACAATAGCCCTTCTATAAAAGAGGTTTTCTCGTAACAGCAGTGATGGCACTGATATGGGCCTGTTTATTCAGAGAGAAAAGGAAAAACATGTCCGCTGTGAGGGACTGAATGTAAAACAAAAAACTGAAGATGAAAACAACTAAGCAAAGATGGACTAAGTGGCAAGATATTATCAATAGTTAATTATTGTTTGGCTAGTGATATCACTGAGGAAATTGCTATCCCAAGAAGTCCCACTCTGGCCAGTTCAGTGGTGAACAGGAGCGGGTGAAGAGTGGCTAAGGAACACCAGAGAGATCACCTCAGGGGAAAGGGCAGGATTTTACCCAGCATTTGCCCATATCGTGAATTGTAAGACCTGCCCCTGAAAAAAACTGACAGATTTTCTGCCACAGATATGTATTAAGTTGGAAGGATCAGAGAGAACAGTTAACCCTTTTTTCCCCAGTTTACATCAATGGCAACACAGTCATGCAAAGACATTTGAGGCATACGGAAAAGGCAGACAAATAGATCACTGCTGGTGGCTTTAGTTGACTTGAAGCTGTACAGCAAGTTTCCAGGCAGTGGCAGACACTGCCTTCAGGAAAGCTCTACAAGATGTGGCAGTGCAGGCAGGAGAGCTGCAGGAAAGACCTGCTTCATCTGGCAGGGCAGGGCAGGACATTTTCAGCCTCATCCAAGTCCTGTGTTCAGAAGCATTTACCTGGCTCCCCAGACTTTTGCAGTCTTCCCCTGAGTGATACTGTGGTGGGTTTGTTTGTTTGTTTTCCCCCGGTGTGGCCTCCCTTGCTTGACAGAAATTCCTGGTAGAAATCACCACAAATTCATAGTTGGTCTTTCTGAGCCAGAAATGGTGATGCAAGTGTAAGACTGCAGGATTGTGGTGTGACCACTCCAAGCAATCCATGGGATGTTTGCTCTGCTCCTGCAGCCTTGCACTAGCTTTCCCCCAGGCCTGCCTGGGTCAGGGATCGAAGGTGTTTTTCCTTCCTTTGCAGATAAATGAAAGACCATAAGTCAATTCTTGCTGTCAAGACAAGGAGTAGAGAGTCACCTTCGCTTGAGCCATTTAGACAGTATGTTGCATCTTTATAGCTTGTGCTCCCCAACCCAGTCAGTGCCTTTGTTATAGGAAAGGGTCCTCATGCCTTTGCAGGGATTTGCCATTCACGTTGGGAGATGCACCACAGGGAAATTCAACTACATACATTTTCCAAAGAGGCTTTCCACCAGTCTACCTACAGATATAGTTGATCTGCCTGGGAAGGGGAAATGCTTGGGTTTTTTTATATAAATTAATCCTGGGAGAAGATAGAGTATCCTTAAGGTTTCAATGGGAAGATTGTTGTGGAAAGGAGAAGGCATTTACATTTCCAACTATTTCAGGACCAATCTACTTGATATTTGAATACTGTTGCTATGGTGACCTTCTGAACTACTTAAGGAGCAAAAGAGAAAAATTTTACTGGACACTGACAGATATATTTAAACAGCACAACTTCAGCTTTTACCACAACTTCCATTTGGACCAAAATTCCAGGTAAGACATTCAGAAATAATTTAATACTTTGTAAAACTCTTGTGTCTTTATAGATGCATTCTCAGTTGTGCTGTAAGCAACTATAATTAATGAATTCTTGAGAATTTTCATTCTCTACTTTAACAAACAAGGCCTGGGGAGGAACTGAGATTTGCTTCTTGTTATGGTGTTCTTTTCACTGTACTGCAAAAGATAAGAAATCTCTTGTTTCAGTTTCCAGTTTTGAGAAGAGTCATGCCTATGCCCAGATTTTTAATATCAATAATTGATCATATTTTTTTCTATGTAAAACAGTTTGCATTTAGCAGTTCTCTGCTGTGTGTAACCTTTGAAAATGTGTCACCCCTCCAGGATGAGAACCCACCTGAAGTATGGTGTGAACATGAGTCTGTGCAGAGAGGATGAATTTGAAATCACACAAACAAGCCAAAACATAAATATGACACCTGGACCAAATGGGATTGTGCTGTTTTCTGAGGAAGGTAGAAGATTAACTGGTGTTATCTCTAGCAATTCTAACTGTTATTATTGTATTTATTGATCCAGCTAGCCAAATTCAGTGACACAGGAGGCCCCTTGCTGTTGTATGTCTCTCTTTCCTCCTGGCAGAAATTTTGCTGGAGAATAATTCAACAATATTTAAGACCTCAGACTTATGCTTCTGTTCATACTATACGTGGCATTTGAGTATGAAATACCTTTTCCTTTGTGTCTGAGCAAAGGATGCAAAAGATGAATGCCCTTCATGACGTTCTCAGTAGGAGAGAGAAAAATCCTTACAATAGTCAATAGAATTAATGAGAGAGAGAGGAATCCCATGGAAAATTCATAATCTTGGTTGTTTTTTACAGATGAAATTAAGCATATAAGCAGGCAGATGGATGAAGAAGAGGATTTTAACGTGCTCACTTTTGAAGACCTTCTTTGCTTTTCTTACCAAGTTGCCAAAGGAATGGAGTTTCTGGAGTCCAAATCGGTATGGTGAAGGCTAGCAAACTGTTTAGATAGAAAAGACAGCCAAAATAGGTCAGTCTATGAAAAGGCAGACTGAGGAACAGAGCCACACAGTGGCAGGCTCGAATTATACCTCCTTCCCCAGCTTTATGGCAACATCTAGACTGCACTTTCAGGCATGTCCCTGAGTAAGAAGCAGTGGCTGCACTGCACACTTCTGCCTGCTCTGACCCCGGCTCTGGCCATGACCATGAGCAACCAGGGACTGCCCAGCTTGCTCATCCTCCAAACGGCTGGAGAGGAAGGAGGCAGCAATTCACAGAGCCCTGTGTGAATTCTTTCCCTCTGCTACCAAGTGCTGCAGAGTGTTAACCCATCCTATCCCTCTAAGTGCATTCACAGAGACCTCGCTGCCCGGAATATACTAGTGACCCGTGGAAAAGTAGTGAAAATATGTGACTTTGGCCTTGCCAGAGATGTCGTGAATGACTCCAACTACATTGTGCGGGGCAACGTAAGTTCCTGAATGCTCTCTATTTTTTTGTATTATTGAAGAATGATAGGGAACCAAGAAAGGAAAGCTTTTATTTTTCAAATTCCCTGCTAGCATTATAGATAACTGTATAGACAGTGCAGAAGTCTCACTTTTTCTGCCCTTGGCAAATGCAGATTCTCAGCTTATAATTCGCCAAATCGAGCTAGTGATAGTACTATAAATGAAATGATACCCGTGTCCTTTCACAAGCTTACTGAAACCTGTTGGTGGGAAGTGGAGGGAACTGGTCATTGTTATGGACAGTAATAGCACAGGGACAACAGCATATGTGTGAGGTACACCAGGTCCTGTGGGTAAATGAAGAAGCACAGTGTGGACATCTCCGTCTGAGCTACTCACTGTGGCAGTCAGGGAAAAGAAAAAGGCTTTCCCAGGGCAGAGCTCACTACCTTCAACAGTCATCTAAAACAGGTGAGATGAAGTCGCTCCTTGGAAGTGCCTATTCCTCTTTATAAAGGAGATGTAAAGAGATTACTGGGAGACGTCAAGCTTTTCACTTAGCAGACATGAATTAATTCTAGTTGAGAAGTGAGAGCTGCAGCGAGTCATCTAGAAAACCTGTGTCACGGCATGACCTGGCCTCCTTTCCCCGTCTGTACAGGCTCGCTTACCAGTTAAATGGATGGCTCCTGAAAGCTTATTCGAAAGGACGTACACAATGAAGAGTGACGTCTGGTCTTATGGAATATTACTATGGGAAATATTCTCTTTGGGTATGTTCTGTAATGTGGTGGAAGAGCACTGCTTCTCTCTGGTGGCTTCTGAGTCAACATGTATTCTCCGATATTTTCCCAGGTGTAAATCCCTACCCTGGCATTCAGGTTGATGCCAACTTCTACAAATTAATCCAAAGTGGATTTAAAATGGACCGACCGTATTATGCTACAAAAGACGTGTAAGTGTTTTTTATGAGCGATGTACAGCATGGGGATTTATACTTACTAGGTCACCATCTGTATGACCTTTAATTCATTGCACGCTGCACCCTGTTCAGAAAAGTTGCAAAAGGTGAGATCTTTCTCTGACCCTGTAAAAGGTTTCTTGATCATGCAAGTTTTGTCCTAAAGCAGAAGTGATCAACACTAGAGGTTATGTGTGTTTGAAAGGACAAATTTATTATCTGTGTTGAGCTGTGCCTCCCTTACCCAGTTAACTTCCTCTTATCAGATCAGAGTGGGTTTCTTTTCTCTCTTTCTTTTTTTCTTTTTGCAAAAGTAAAGTTATGCTGTATTCATTTGGATATTGGCTAAATCTTTGGTAATAGTTTTTATTATTATTATTTTAATAGAGCATTAGCATATTTGACTCTGTTCCAGAAAGTCAAGGAACCTCTTAGAGAAAAACCCTGCTAGGGAAGAACTGGTGGGAGCTGCTGTTCAGGTGCTCGCAGCTCGTGTTTTTCAGCCAGTGCCCCTGTGCCTGGAAAGACTCTGGCTGCCTGCAGGCAGACCCCAGGGAACAAGAAGAGGAGAAGGTGGCAGGGAGCTCTGAGACCTTGCAATGTACCTCTTTCATCCTCTCCATGTAGAGACAATAATGGCATTAAAGGTACAGGTGAATCTGAGAGATTTAGCCATGAAAGGTGGCTGTGGGACTCATAAATACCAGGAAAGCTATTTGCAAGAGACTTTAGCAGATACACAGTGTACTAGTCCCTGTTGAAGCTGTAAAATCTTTAAAGTGGTCTTTAAAATTCAGAAAGACACAAAAATCCATAAAAAGACTCACTGGGGAAACTGCCTTCAGTCCTGTAGAGTCCGCAAGAGCAGATACATCCCCAGAGTCAGATAGGAATTGTCCTCCTACCATTTTCTGTGTGGAAGCTGGAAAATAAGCTTAGCATGCCAGCACATGCCAGCCAGGGCCCCAGTCCTGTGAGAAGGATTTTGTTAAAGACTCCAGTAAAGCTGTGTTTTTAATTTCTTCCCTTTTCCCCATCTCTCTGTATGTTTTTCTCTGATGCAACCATGCTCAAATCCAGCCTTCTTCATAAAATCATTCTGGTGCCCTGTGATTCCCGTGCAACTTCTGCATTTCCATGTAGTCCCTTACTAGAGACTCCAAAAGCTCATGTGTCACCTCCTTGCTCTGCAGCTACTGCGTGATGCAGTCCTGTTGGGCACTGGACTCCAGAAGAAGACCTTCTTTTTCCAGGCTTGTTTCCTCTCTTTCCTGTCAGCTGGCTGAGGCAGAGGGAGCAGTAAGTAAGCACAGAAGAAAAAATGTGTTGTTTGTTTGTTTGTTTGTTTTCGAGCCCCACAGACCATAATGGGCTGAGAAACAGTCTTATGGTTTCTATTCTCATGTGCCACTGTGCTAGGGAACTATTCCCCAGGGATGTTACTTACTCAGCCCATGTTACAGAAATGTATTCCCCCTGTGCAGAAGCCAGTGCAGCAAAACTACTGATTCCTACCTGGGTATGCACTCTGAGCTTGACACACTATTTTCCCATGTCCGGAGTTCTTACCAGCCTTTTGGGGTGTGTGGGGCTGTGGATGAGACTTGCCATTGCAGCCCTGAACCTCTCTGCATGCTGCTAGCCTGGCAGAAAGTGTCAGATGGAGAGGTCCCTTTTGCATCTCTTACTCATAACAGACACGCATGACATGGTTGGTGGCTGCATGCATGCCCACCCTTACTGCCAAAGGTAACACCAAGGGCTGCAATGAGCAATTCCAAAGCACTGTAGCAGGAAAAAAAAAAATCCTCTGCAGCCCAGTGCCCTTCCTCAGCCCAACTCTTTTTGAGCAGATAAGATCCATCTCCCTTAGGCAGTTGTCTGGACTCCCTTTGGAGTCGGTGGGAAGTAGCAGACCTGAGCGTGGCTCTCCCATGACATCCCCATGACGGGGATGTCTCGCCCAGTACCTGCTTCATCAGGAGAAAAGCAGTTCTCCAAGTACAATAAATCATAACAGAAAATATCGTTTGTTTCCTCTTCTCAATCGCTAGGTTTACCAGAACATGAAAAGAAATGTTTCTATGCACAAATCCAACGCCAAAACTAAGCCACATGTAAGTAAGGATGAGGAATCTTTTCAGTCCTCAGCTCTGCTCCAGCATGAAGACTCAAGTTAAAAAATAATCTGGGTTCCGGATCTCAGTATTTTCCTATACTCCACGTAGCATAAATGCTTTACATCACCACTAGAAAAAGAAGATGTTAGCAACTGCTGCTCTATTCGCATTTCTTATGGGCCACTCCGTATTTATGTTACTTTGAGGAGAAGACAGCAATTCATTTCTTTGAATTCAGCAAACACATCTGTCACAAGACAGGAGCAGTTGTCTTTTTGCTGGTTTTCTACAACTGGATATCTCTTTTCCTGGCTATATGCAAACAGTGCCTAATCAATGCATCAGAATGCAGACTGTTCTTGCCGTATTGCAAGCAAACACAACAAAATCCATGGTTTTTTTAGTTAACATTTACAAACACAGAGAATGATCTAAAGAGAAATCGTGTGATTTCCAGAAGTGCTACACACATCTTGATCTCCAGAGGCCAGTAAGTGTTGGAAAAAAGACCACCAAAGTAGCCAACTTTAGATGCCTGAATTTTAAAACATCAGCTTTAGTTTACAAGGAACTGTATATCTGAACATGTACAATTGCCTCATCCTGAATATCTGAATCGCTGTAAAGTTCCCAATAGATATGCAGTTCAGGTGAATTCATTTCATTAAGCTTTGGGCATTCATGTGGGCTCCAGCCATCCAGCTCTGTGCTTGCTGATGAGAAAGAAGCACTTAGAGAGGGTGATTCCTTCTACCTAAAATAAGCATCCAAAACAGGCAGGAGAGGGCAGGAGATGACCTCCCTGCTCCCTGCTCTAGAAAATCCAGGTGACTGGATCCAACTGGAAGTCTCACTTCCACTGAGTTATGGATAATCCCACTCTCTGAGCTTTGTGTATTTTAATATCAAATAAAAATGATTAATTCTGAAGAAATTATCCTCTGTAGCAATTTAGGAGGTATAATATCATCACTGCCAATTCCCAGAAGTCCTCCTGTCTGTATAAACCCCGCTGCAATAAAATGAGCGTGCATCTCTTTAACTTTCTCTCAGACTCCCAGGACAATAACCAGAGACTTGATGGTTTTTTAATATAGATGAGAAGACAGGTTATTTTCATGGTGAGGTTTTGGGATTTGTAAACATGTCTTTCATAATGACTAACAGGATACATTTGTCTACATCTCAGTGAATCAAGATGAGAATATATGGGTAAATAGTTTTCTTCTCTGTTACATTTTACAAAATGTTATCTGCAATTAGGATTTCCAGTGGCAAATGTTGTAAATCAATGTGTTTGGATGAAATGTGCTATCTCATAAATCAAGCTGCTCTTTACTAACATCGTCTGAAAATAATGTTTTATTACAGCAGTTACGAATTGTATATTTTGACTAACATTGTAGAATTAGCAAAGAATCATCGATTATTTTAATCAGACTGCCGGAGAATAGTTTGGAAGTATGAAGACAGAAATAAAACTAACTTTGTATGCTCTGGAAAATATAGATGGCCTTTAACATGCTCATGTAACACAATTTCAAAGCATTCAGCAAAGAGACGTCACCGTTTGGCACTGCTCACACACAGCCTACAAGGTGAGCGTCGAGCACCTCGTGCAGGCAGGAGCTGTCAGAGCTAGAGGAGCAAGGGCTGAGCTGGTTGCATCCACGCTCAGCTGGCCCTGGAGGCTGAGCAGATGTGAACTTGGCTCATTAGCCAAGATGAGGAGCAGATGGGAAGCCCATGTCCTTTAAAACAAGCCAGGGAGTTGTGTCCAATATTTTACCACAGGATTCAAAAAGGAGTGGTCAGTGGTCTCATCATCCTCACTACTGAGCTGAGGCACCTGAGTATAAAGGTAAATGGAGAAGCACGCAGCTAACACAAACTGCTGGTGATGCACACATGAAAAAGCAGCTCAGACAACACTGCACCCTGTGAGGAAGCACGATGAGGAGAAAGACCCTCCTATAAGGTGTGGACACACGGAGGGTTGTGTCTGCTTATCTGCAGAGCAGGCAGGGGTGGAGCAAAGCTGCAGGAGGAATTCAGTGGCAAATAATATCTTTTTGGAGCACATCTCCTTTCCAGGATGCTTCCAACACAACTCAGCACGGTGTTAGTGCATTCATGAGGTGTGCGCAAGCCTACGACTGCGATGCATTAACCCAAGCCAGATGCCTTAAGGCAGGCGGAGGCTGACAAGGCTTCAGCAACCACCGAGCCAAGGAGAAGCACTAGGGGGAGCTCCGGCACCGCGCTGCGCGGGGACCCGGCTCATGGAGGCGGACCCGAGGGCATCCGTGGGGATGTGGGGTGGGATGGGATGGGATGGGATGGGATGGGATGGGATGGGATGGGATGGGATGGGATGGGTGGGATGGGATGGGATGGGATGGGTGCCGACCGGGCAGCTCCCTCCAGCTGTGTTCTGCCCCCACCTCCTCCCCCCCAAAAAAGGCCCTCCATCACAGAAAGCACTCACATAATAATAATAACAACAAGAACAGCAGCAACAACAACAACAATAATAATAATGAAATATAATAATAAATAAATTTATTATTATTATTATTATTATTATTATTATTAGAGCCTTCTTCTGTATTTAGACCCAGACAGGGCCCTCCAACACAGGTGAAACCACCAGGTTTGGGATACCTGGGATGGGCTTTCTGAGAGAGGCTGGGAGTAAAGTCGTGTTGCACCAGAAGAGGAGAGTGGGAGTTGTGCAGGATGGCAGGGGCAGGGGCTTGAGTTAAGAAAACTGGTTCACGGAGGGATCTGTGACAAGTGATGAAAGAGTCCAAGGTCGGCTTAGCCACAGAGCCATTTTGCAGATCTGCCATCTTTGATGAGGGTGCATTTCTGCTGGGAAACATTTCGGGAGTGCAGAAATCAAAGCAGACTGGAGACGACTGGGTTAGGGCATCCCCACGCACGCCAGACCTCAGCCCCCTTCTCACAGCCACCAAACCAGACCAGGTGCTCAGTGGCACAGGGTTTCCTCCTCCCAGCTGGAAGCACTGCTGTGCTAGTGTATCGCTGCCTCCTTCCCCATCCCCCAGTGGCTAATTAATTAAGCCATGCAAAATGAAACAGCCTTAAAAAAGCTGGCACAAAAAGATCCACCCAGGAGTGGTGGAGGAGTTCACAGAGCTCTAGGAGAGAGGTGACAGAGGAGCTCAGCTCCCTGGGTGAGCGCCCTGACACTGGTCTGGGGGCCCTTTGAAGACCCATTCCAATTCATGCTTCTGGAGATGCTTTCTGTAGACAAAACAAAAAGGGGGCTGCTCAGATCAGGGATTCAGACTTAAGGGGCTGAGGTGGACGACTGATATTTAGGAAGAGGAGAAACACTCCTGGCAGGACTGGGGGAGCCCAGGGGTCGTGGCTATGGATCAGGTCTCGGATGAGGAGGGATGTTGAGGAGCTGTGGTGCGTGCACCATGCCCTGTCCTTTATCTGTTTCAAAGAATCATTAAGGTTCAAAAGCCCTCCAAGATCATCTGGTCCAACCATCCCCCTACCACCAATGTCACCCACTAAACCATGTCCCCAAGCACCACGTCCAACCTTTCCTTGAACACCCCCAGGGACGGTGACTCCACCACCTCCCTGGGCAACCCGTCCCAGTGCCTGACTGCTCTTTCTGAGAAGAAATGTCTCCTCATTTCCAACCCGAACCTCCCCTGGCGCAACTTGAGGCCGTTCCCTCTAGTCCTATCACTAGTTATCTGTGAGAAGAGGCCGACCCCCAGCTCCCCACACCTTCCTTTCAGGTACCTGTATAGAGCAATAAGTTCTCTCCTGAGCCTCCTCTTCTCCAGACTAAACTTCTGAAGAAAGCCTGGAAGTCGCATCTAATCACAACCCGGTGGTATCACCAGTGCTGTGACAGCCCTGTCCTGAGATCCCAAGAAAAAGGAGATGCCCATGTCTGGCTTCCACCCAGCTCCCCTTGGAGAATTGAGGACCTGCAGGAGGCCAGCAATGACAGCCTTTGGGAGATCCTTTGGGGTCTCTGCACCGAGGGGAGCAGCTCGGGGTGGTCCCGATGCGTGGAGGTCGTGGTACTAACCCCACACAAAGCCAAACTTCGGTTCTAAATGCCACCTGGGCTGCCACCTGCGGCTGTCACCCTGTCACCCTCCCAAACCACCCCACTGAGGGCAAACCGGGCCCAGCGTGCTCAGCCCCGAGGTGAGCGGCCGGAGGAGGGCAGTGTGAGGCAAGGCTGGGAGCAGGGCCCTGCCCCTCGGCCCTGGGGCTTTTCCAGCCCAGGAGCAGGGGGTGACACCGGGCTGGCACTGGGAGGTGACAGCTGGGAGCAACCAGGAGGAGGTGGAGGGCAGTCAGACAGCAGCTCCTCCTCGGAGCCAATAGGACAGGGGTTTTTGTTTGGTTTGCAGGGCCCGGGTTTGTCCCTGGAAGACGAGAGGCCTCCTCCCTTCTTTACAGCTCCAGAGCTGTTTTCAGGAACAGGCGGCGGGGAGGAGGCGGGAAAACCTGTAGCCCCCAGGAGGAAATTTGGGAAGCGGCGTGGCCATAAGTGAGCTGGGCACCTGCGTCCCTGCACTCCCCACAGTGCCCAGCACGAAATATTACCCACAAAAGCCCAGGGGCCTGCAAGGAGGCGTGCAGTTAACGCCTTCGAAACCTTCGACCCCGCAAACAACAAACCGTCCGCCCAGGCCGGAGTCGCGCCGTGCCTTTGCTGACTGAACAGGTTTGTTGGATTGGGCTCGAAGAGAAACACGGGGCCGAGGGAGCTATGGGGCAGCCACTGCGGAGCTTCTGGCCATAGAGGGCCTTGGGTAGGGGGAATAAATGGATAGGACGTGTGGGAAGACACGGCCACATGCATCACCTCCCTGCCAGGGTTATGTTTCAAAGGCAAGAGAAATAGGAAATAGACTCATGCGATCATTAGGGTTGGAAAAGACCTCCAAGATCATCTGGTCCAACCATCCCCTACCACCAACGTCACCCACTAAACCATGTCCCTAAGCACCACATCCAACCTTTCCTTGAACACCCCCATGAGTTAGGAGGACAGCAAGGACCTCAGGCTTTCTATTACCCCAAGATGAAGGGGGGGACAGCCTGGAGGCTCGCAGCTGCAGTGTGATGGTGTCCTTGGGGAGGGACTCAGCACCAACATCTGCGGCCACATCCTGCACAGTGCGAGGCCGAAGGCTGCGGCTGAGGGACACCACACAGCCCAAGGAGCATGGGGGGAGACTGCAGGCCCCATGAGGGGCTGGGAGGGTGTGGGGGTGTCCCCCAGGGCTATGGGGCTGCCAGCAATAGCTGCTTGGCCTCAGGCTCCTGCCCGTTGGGTGCGCGCTGTGGGCTGAGTCCTGGCCACTGTGACTGGATCAGGCCCCGGGGTGACATCCCAGAGGGGAGCCTGGGGACAGCCCCAGACACCCCATGGCAGACCGAATCCTCCTGTGCTTAATTTAACTCTTTCCCCACATTTTCTCCCCACACTTCCTTTAGGCTCCCATTTCCCGGAGGGGAGCTGGGACCATCCAAGCTGAGCCCTGACGGCACCTGTCCAAGGGGGCAGCGGGGGGGCCCGGCTGGTGCTGCAGCTTGGCACGCTGTGCTGTGCCATGCCTTGCTGTGCCATGCCTTGCTGTGCCGAGCCGTGTCATGCCATGCCTTGCTGAGCCGTGCCGAGTGGTGCCGTGCCTTCCCCCCAGTCCCCCGGCTCCGCTCCCTTCCCAGCAACGAGGATCCCGCTGGGGAGCAAGCGCTCAGCATCCAACCCTCTCCGAGAGGCATGTGCTTAAACAAGCCGGGTATCAACCCCACGATAAAAGTATTGGGTTATTCTGCAACGTAATCTACATCAAAGCCTCGGGGGCTGCCGGCTTGAAAAGATCCAAGATGTTTTCTGAGTCCTTATCATGTCTGTGCTTAGGGGGAGCCATAAATTCCACAGGGTGGACGAACTAACACACGATTCCTCCTTCCCTTCGCTCTCCTTGGCCACCAAAGGGCTTTTTTTTTTCTTTTTTTCTTTTCTTTTTTTTTTTTTTTTTTGCCTTGCAAACAAAGCTCCCGGTTCCGCGCCGTTAACACGGGGGGGCACGGGAGGGGGATGATCTCCCCACCCCACCCCAAGCTTCTCCTAAGTGATGGAAAAATACTAGTTTTTCAAACAAAAACGCATATTACGACCCAAAAAGGTGCACACACAGCCCTGCAAGGCCCTTCCCGGGGCTTAAGGGGGGCGGGGGGTGCCTGGTACTGGGCACTGGCCACTGCCCCCCCCGGGACCGGCAGCGGGCACCGGGTGCGCCGTCGGCGGCTCCCTCGGACCCGGATCCCCCGGGGGCAGGCAGATACCCTGGGAAATGGTGATTTTCGGCTCCAGATGGAAGGTTTGGGGCTCAAGGAGGAAAGCGGGGAGCCCGCAGCGACGGCTCCGGAGCCCCGGAGCCCGAAGGGGAAAGCGGGGAGCCCGGCACGGCAGCGTCTGGCCGGGCCAAAGTCCTGGGAGAAAGAGCCCCTCGGGGAAAAATAAATAAATAAAAGGAAATAAAAGAAAAAGAAAAGAAATAAAGTAAAACGAAAAGAAAAGAAATGAAAAGAAATAAAGTGAAATGAAATGAAATGAAATGAAACGAAATGAAACGAAATGAAACGAAAGGAAATGAAACGAAATAAAATAAAATGAAATGAAATAAAATGAAATAAAATAAAATAAAATAAAATGAAATAAAATAAAATAAAATAAAATAAAATAAAATAAAATAAAATAAAATAAAATAAAATAAAATAAAATAAAATAATAAAATAAAATAAAATAAAATAAAATAAAATAAAATAAAATAAAATAATAAAGAAACAAACCAAAACACAATAGCACCAGGTGATATTTCTCTCCAACCGGCCGCTCCGACTGGGCAGTTGTCGGTTTTAGAGGTATCGGGTCGCTTTTCCCCGCTCGGGATCTAGGGAAATAAGAACATAATAATAATAATAATAATAATAATAATAATAATAATAATAATAATAATAATAATAATAATAATAATAATAATAATAATATAGAAGGAAACAAGGGGGGGAGAGACCAGGGCCTCTCCTGCGCTCCTGTGTCCGGGGATGGAGCTTCCTGAGCCCCCCCAACGGGACCCGCTCCGCTCCGAGGGCTTTGGCCGGAGCAGGAAAAGTCCCAAAAAGGTGGCAGCGAAGGAGGGGGAGGCAGCCAGGGCCGGCTCGGGACCCTCCACCCCGGCAAAGCCTTGTCGCCTTTGTGTCCCCAAATCCGCGGGGACAGAAGAGGGAAAACCCGCGTGGGAGCTGCAGCTGGAGGCGGTGCCCCTCTCCCCAATTTTTTGTGGGGGAGACAAAAATCCTGCCCCAGCCGAAACGGAGGGGGACAGGGGAAGGGGAGTGCCGCCGTCCCCGGAGACGGTGCGGGCAGGGGACACGGGAAAAGCCAAGGAGGGGAGGGTCGGGGAGGGGGCACCCCGAGCTGTCCGTGCCCGGCTGGTTTAGGGTTTTTCTGGGGTTTGGTGCGATTTAATACTTTATGTTCGGATTTTTGTCGTTTGGATGGTTCCTTCCTCCCTTTGTGGCATCATCAACTTGGCGTGGGGGCTGCGAGCCCCGCTCCCCCTCCCAGTTAACCCAGCAGCACCCAGGTGCGATGCTGGAAACGGGAGGGAAACCACCTCGGGAGAAGGCTGCGGGCGAGCGTTGCGCTCTTGTTATTGTAGGGCCGCGATTGTGGGCTCGCAACCACGGCCGTGAGCTTGAGGCAACCTCGTTTTCCGCACGGTACCCGTGCGACGGGACACGGACACCCGGGTACCGACCACCGGAGACCCCCGGGAGCCCGGGGAGAGCCGTCGGGGAAAGCCGGTGCGACGTGCTGGGAAAGCGGGAGGGGGCTTTTCTCGGCGGGTGAAAGGTTCCCTCGCTGTGTCATGGGAAAAGATGCAAATATGCAAACGTTTTCTGGCATTGTCCCGGCTCAGGGTGAAAAGTTAAAGCATAAAAGCGGCGGGGGGAGCTGAGAAAAGGGGGGGTTGGGGGGCGCCTCTTCAAAGGGGGCTGGCTGGCTCGGGGAAGCCGGCTGCCGCTCGCCCGCTCTCCGGGGCGGGTTCCCAAGGCGTCGGGGTGGGAAATAAAAAAAAATACGAGTGTGCCAGGAGGGGAGGTCGCCTTTTTCCCCGAGGGCATCGCCCCTCCCGGCTTTCCCGGTGGAGATGAGAGCGGGCAAAGCTCTTCCTTCGCTACCCCCGTGGGCGCCCCGCAGCCCGGCTTTGGGGAGCTCTTTTTGGGGCGGGAGGCGCTGCTCGAGCACGGGGCGCGGGGCCCACGTCGAGGCCGTCGGGGGCGAGGGGGAAAAGGAGCCCCCAGGGGCACCGGGGCCCCGACAGCGCCGGGTTTGGAGGCTGCGGGGACACACGCGTGGGGACAGAGGCTGGGCCCTCCGAGGGGGGGGTCTCCTCTTACCTCGCCTCCATCGCCCGTGACCGAGTGGGCAGCGCCCTAGAAAGAGCAGCAGGCCGCAGCGGCGGGGGGGTTTGTGGCTTAAAAGAACCACGAGAAAGACGAAAAAAAAAATCGCTTGGTGGATTTTTAATGAAAACTCCCTCCTCCTCCGCCCCTTCCTTGCCCCCCAGCCCCAAGAAGAGCTGGTTAAAGCGCTGCCCGCAGATCGGCCGCGATACACGGTTCCCATATTCCCACCCTCGCCCTTAGATCTCCCTCTCTGTCTTTTGCAAGTCTCTTGATTTCATCCTTTGAACCTGTGATTGGAGGTTAAAGTGCACCAGGTTGCAATGGAAGGAGGAAGCTCTTAAACAATAAAGGCTTGAATATTTAGCTGTGATCAGGTCGCTGCCCTCTCCTTATCTTTTTAAATGCAAATCGTCTTTTAGGGGTAGTAGCTATATACCCAGCGCCTCTCCACGTCACCTGCCTTTGGTGTGTCTGGGCCATTACTAATAGGGCCTTGTAAACAATCGTTAATCATGTAAGTGCTGCCGGCCATCGGCTTCGGACCGGCCCCGGCAGCGAGCAGCGCTCGGCGCCGAGGCAGAGCGGGGCCGCGGCCCCTCCGCCTGCCCCCTCCCCGCCCCGGGGGAGCCCGGCCCCGGGCCCCAGCAGCTCCGAGAGCCCCAGCAGCATGCGGAGAGCCGCCGCCGGGGTCCCGCCAGCATGTACGTGAGCTACCTCCTGGACAAGGACGGGCCCATGTACCCCGGCCCCGTGCGCCACTCGGGGGGGCTCAACCTGGCGGCGCAGAACTTCGTGGGCGCCCCCCAGTACGCGGACTACGGGGGCTACCATGTGAACCTCGACAGCTCCCAGTCCCCCGGCACGGCCTGGCCGGCTCCCTACGCCGCTCCTCTCCGCGACGACTGGGGAGCCTACGGGCAAGGGGCGCCGCCGGCCGCCGGAACCGTCCACGGCCTCAACGGGGGCTCCCCGGCCGCGGCCATGGCCTACAGCCCCGCCGAATACCACCACCACCACCCGCACGCCCACCACCACGCCGGCCCCTCGCCCCACTGCTCCGCCGGGGTCATGCAGCCCCTCAACGCCGCCGCCGCCGCCGCCGGGGCCGCCCCGGAGCCGCTGTCCCCCGGGGGGCAGCGCCGAGGGCTCTGCGAGTGGATGAGGAAACCGGCGCAGCCCCCCCTCAGCAGCCAGGGTAAGCGGGGAGCCGGCGGGGAGCCGCGGAAAGGGGGGCCCCGTCGGGGGACGGGGGGGGCTCCGCGCCCGTCGGGGGGCCCGGGGAGGGGGGACCTCGGCACAAACCCGCTCCGGAGCTGCTCCTCGGCGGCGTTTTCTTGCTGGCCACCGGGGGGGAAAAGCGCTGCTGACAGCCGCCCCGCGCTCCCCGGTACGCGGCCCGCGGCGGAGGGCAGCGGCAGAGCCCCGAGGGCTCCCCGTGCGCCCCGTCGGGGGGTCGCGGAGCTCCGGGAGCGAGCCCGGGCGGCATCCCGAGGGCAACGCTCCGCTCTTCCTCCCTCCTCCGCTCCGCTCGTCCACTTATAGCCACTTAAAAGATTTTTATAACCAATTACAGGCGTATAAATCATCGGCCGGTGTCGCTCCGCATTTGTTTCTGACTCACTGGCCGCCTAACCCTTTAGGAACCCTTAGCGCGGCCGGGCCACCCCTGCGGGGATTTCGGGTGCCCTCGGTCCCCGAAATGGGGCCGGGAGGTGCGATGGCGTCGTCCCCCCCCCCCCCCCCCTCCTTGTGTCCCCCCCTCCCCGTTCCCCCGGCGGCCGAGGCTGCCTGGGGGAGGCCGGGGGAGGCCGCTCCCGGCGCCGCTCTCCCTTGTGATGTTAATCCCCCCGCAGCCCGGCCGGGCCCCCTCTTTTATATATTCCTCCCCCCCCCTTTACATCTGCCACGGGGAGATGCATGCCTCCCGCTTTGATGTACACCTTCCGCTGCCATTGTCTCTTTTTTATTTATATTTATAAATATACGGCCGAAAAGCACCCAAAAAAAAGAGACTTTGGGCGTCCCTCTCCCAGCTCCGGGGGGGGTTCCCCGACGGCCCGGGGAGGGGGGTCCCGGGCACCGAGGCTCTGGGGAAGCCCCGGTGCCCCCGCCGCTGGCTCCGGGTGGCGGTGGCGGTGTTGGAGGAGCTCCCCCGGGGCCCGTGGCGCTTCCCAGGGCAGCCCGTGGTGTTCCCACAGGTCGGGGCTGCGCGGTGGTGGCCGGTCCCTTGGCTCCATTCAAATTCTGCCTTTGGAGCCAGTGTTTATGTTAATGCGCGAGGCTGGGGGGGGGGGGGGGGGGATGAAAGCGCCTGCCGCCATTTGTTCAGTAGTGGTAATTCAAACAGAATGTGGCTGTCATTAAGGCTTTGAGAAGGTTTTTTTTTTTTGTCTTTGATAAGATCTCCTTGTCCCGCATTGTTTGGGATTGTGTTCCCTATTCACTGGCTCTGGGGAGTTTTCTCTGATCAGGCTTGTATCTTTACAGGGTGCTTTTGTTGTGGTTTGCAGAGAGTTTACCTGAACAAAGTCAGCCTGCCAGCCATTAAGCACCTAGGGGGCAGAAACTCCCCGCGCCTCAGATCTCTGGGGAAGGAGGAGAAGGGCCGGGGCTCCAACCAGCTCAACCAGAAACGAGCCCAAGAAAGGAGGTCACTCCATGCAGCCATGCATATACTCGCCGGCCACTCGCCGAAATTCGCCTTCGGATTGGGTTTTGCTCATTTTGGGGGGCTGCAACCGCGCGGAGCCCTCCCGGGGGCACCGCGGAGTCCCCTCCGGCCCTGCCCGACGCCGGCGGCGGGGCGAGGGGCGGCGGAGCCGGGCAGGAGCCCGGGGGCTGCTCCGAGCCGCCGGGCCCTCAGCGGGACTTTCCTTTCTTTTCCCCTTTCCCCCCCTTTTCCCTTTTTTTTTTCCCCTTTTTCCCTCCTTTTTCCATTTTCCCATTTTTTTCCTTTCTCCCCCATTTTTTCCTTTTTTTCCCCCTTTTCCCTTTTTTTCCCCCCCTCTTTTTCCTTTTTTTCCCTCTTCTTTTCCCTCTCCTCCTAAGTCCGTCCCCGATGGGGAAGGCAAAGCAAAACCAAAGGTGGCCAAAAGAGCACAATAAAGTTGTCCCCAGCAAAACGACCGGGAGCGCACCGGAGCGCGGGGGGGGGGGGGGGGGGGGGGGGGGGGGGGGGGGGGGCGGAGGGCCCGCGCCCATGTCGCTGTCGCAACTGACATTCCCGCAGCTTTTGCAACACGTGCCCAAGGTCTGAGGGACGGTTTAACTGCTGCTCTCCCCTCTGTTTGCTGTTCTCAGGGGAGCCCGGTGCAGGGAGAGGCGGGCAGGAAGCCGGGCTGGCCTCATCCTGCTCGCCCTGCGCCCTCCGGGAGCCACCCTGCGGCGGCTGCCGCGCAGCTCCGCGCTGCTTTTGCTTTTGCTTTCCCAACCCGGGCTTTGTTCCCCGCAGTTAAAACCAGAACGAAAGACAAGTACCGCGTCGTCTACACCGACCACCAGCGGCTGGAGCTGGAGAAGGAGTTCCACTACAGCCGCTACATCACCATCCGGAGGAAAGCGGAGCTGGCCTCCAGCCTGGGGCTGTCCGAGAGGCAGGTGTGTGCCTCCAGAATGTGGGGGTCGGGTGTGGGGGGTCGGGATGTGTGGGGCAGGGATGCGTGGGTCGGGATTTGTGGGGTTGGGATGCGCAGGGACGGAATGCACGGGGCAGGGATGTGCGGGGCAGGGATGTGTAGGGTCGGGATGTGTAATGTCGGGATGTGTAGGGTCGGGATGTGTAGGGTAGGGTCGGGATGTGTAGAGTTGAGATGTGTAGTATCTAGATGTATAGGGTTGGGATGTGTAAGGTTGGGATGTGTAGGGTTGGGATGCACAGGGACGGGATGTGTAGGGTAGAGATGTATCGGGTTGGGATGTGTAGGGTTGGGATGTGTAGGGTTGGGATGTGTTGGGTTTAATGTACAGGGTTGTGATGCACACATCGGGATGCAGGAATGCCCGGGACAGGGATGCTCAGTGCAGGGATACTTGGAGCAAGGATGCGCGCAACCAGGGATGCGTGGAACCAGGGATGCGCATGCCAGGATGAACAGGGAGGCTCCCGGCGCCTCTCCCATTACGGATCCCCGGGGGGAGGGGGGGGGGACAGCCGCAGGCAACACCCCCCTGACTGCCCTCTCTCCCCCCGGCAGGTGAAAATCTGGTTCCAGAACCGGCGGGCGAAGGAGAGGAAGATCAACAAGAAGAAGCTGCAGCAGGCGCAGCCCGGCGGTGCGGAGCCGCTCAGCCCCGGCGCCCCTCTGCAGGGTCCCACGGGGGGGGCGGCAGCCGCCGGGCTGGGTCCCGCCGCCCCCCAGTGACAGCGGCCGGGGGGGGGCCGCAGCTCAGGGACTGCTGGAGGGCACGGCCGCAGCGGGGCCGGGCCGAGCCGTGCCGGGCCGTGCCGGGGCCGGGGGGGGTCTCGGTGGCACGGTGGGAGCGGCCCCCCCCCCGCCTATGCACTACACCGCCCCGCGGGGCCGGCCTTGTGTACAGAGTGTACAGTGTGCGTGTCTCGTCGTCCGGGGGAATCGTGGCGGTGGCTTTATTATTATTAATGTTATTATGGTTTTCGGTTTTCTTTTTTTATTGTTTTTACCCTGGAGTTTGTTAGATAAAAGGGGGGCGCGGGCACTGCCTGCCTGCCCCCCGTGAATCTCAGGGATCCGCAAGGTTTTCGAAATGTTGTCGGGCTAACAATGAATTTTAACAGGAAGAAAAAAAATTAAAGCACATTTTTTTTATTTTATATTTTATTATTTTATTTTTTCTCATGACCATAAATATGCAAAACGTTCATCCTGCCCTAAGGGTCAGAGCAGACAAGATAAGGCGCTGTTTAAACGTTCAGAAGTGAATTGCTTAATGTTAGACACTTGTAAAAGAGCCCATAAATCCCGTGCTGATAGTCATCCAGCCAGACTTATTAGCCGCAGTGCAGAGAAATTGGAAGAGTGAAGTCTCTGCAAATCATGTCCAGCCGTGCTGGAGGGGGGATCCTTCTCTGTGTGTGCGGAGCTAACGCAAAGTGCCTGGTGCCATTTTGCAATGCTTGCAGTGTCCTTTAATTTAAATTATGTCTCTTTTCTCGCCCCCTCGTGCTGTTTGGCTCACTTGGAGTTTTTTTTTTTTCCAGTTAGTTTTCAAAACTGCCCTTGGATTTACCAGCTTTGCCTTCATCGCAGCCTCACTGAGAGCAGAAACCCGCAGAGGAGCCATGTGCCCAACACAGCTCGCCTCCCATGGGCTGTGCCCGTTCACCATTTCTTCTTAAACGATGGGGACCAGGATAGAAATGCCAAAGGCTCACCCAGCTTGAGACGAAAGGAGAAAGGTCTGGTTGATTTGGCCAAATCACCCAGTGCCCCAGGCTGGCTGTGGGACCTGCTCATGTGGGGCTGCGCCCTGGTGGGAATGGGAGCACCGCCCAGCCCCAGGCACATTTTGGGGTGATTTCTGCAGGTTGCTGACTTCTCCGGCACATGGCCCTGTGTCTCTCTGTTTTTCTCACCAACTCCATTCCAAATACCCCATTTGCCTTCCTCGGGGCATTTTGTTTTTCCTCTTCTCACCTTGCTGACAGCCGAAGCCACGTGCCAGCGGGATCTGCAGGACGGCACGGGCAGGATCGGTTTGCCCCATGGACCAGGTATCTCTTCTCTGTGCCTGAGGGAGGATGGGGAAATGCTGACAGCTGAGTTTTTCTGCAGCTTTTGGGGCTGGACACAGGCTGGCAGCAGCCACGAAGACCTGAACCTGGTCTCCCATGCATGGGGGAAGACCGAGGCAGGGAGCAGCACTCCCAGTGCAGGGAGTGGTTGTGCCAGGGAGTGTGGTCAAGTCCACAGGGTTTTGCAGGCACCATCCCCTGCTCCTTCCTCCCAGGGGAGCCCAGGGTCTCCAGGTGGGTGCTGTCCCCCTTCGAGGATGCCCTCTGGTGCCCGGGGCCGCCCCCGCAGCATCGATCCCAGGCCCGGCTGCTGCCTGAGCCGGTGCGGGTTGCTGCGATACGCCTGTCAATAAACCCTGTTTGGATTGTGGAGCGGAGCACAAGGTTTGTTTGTTTAGTGGTTAGAGGTTCAAAAGTCGGCATTGTCCCACTGCAGAACGAGTACAAGTTTTTTCTC
This sequence comes from Anser cygnoides, assembly GCF_040182565.1. Classification (NCBI taxonomy): domain Eukaryota; kingdom Metazoa; phylum Chordata; class Aves; order Anseriformes; family Anatidae; genus Anser; species Anser cygnoides. Next base: position 190,384,422 of record NC_089873.1, read on the forward strand.
CCTAAGGAAAAGCTGGCTGCGGCGGGTGGGAGGGAGGGAGGGAGAGATATCGGTGGGCCCTTTTATTTGCTTCCAGGAATAATTAATGGCAGCGCAAAAAAAAAAAAAAAAGAAAAAAGAAAAAAAAAAAAAGATGACCATGGAGTTATGAAGGACCATCAATAAGTGAATTAATCACAAAGGATCTTTGGGTGTGATAGGTGTTGCTTGGCAGGGTTTGGCTGGCACTTCCCCATGCCCCTGGAGCTGGGGTGGCATGGGGCTGGCAGAGCCCTGGGATCACCACCACGAGGGTGGCACGGGACTGCCCAGACAGATCTGAGACACCACGACAGATTCTGTTCCCCTCCAGCACCACGTTCCTGCTTGTCTTCAATGCTGAAAGTGTCGGGATCTTCAGCTTTTATCTATAGGACTTTTGGGTGAACAACTCGTAAAGTGCATGAAGTTCTTATGTCTCCAAATTGTTCACACCAAAACAAGCCCGGTGTGTTTTAAGCAATCCCCATTACTGATCTCTTTCCCCCTTTGCTAGTGAACGTTTGCTTTTGAGCTCCCCTCAAGTTCTTGCTGGCGGCAATGCAGAACTCAAATTTCTTGCTATAAAGAGGAACCAACCGAGCAAATTATATCCACACCCAACTTCAAACATTTGCCCCCTCCCATCCCCAAACAAATAAACCACCAGCCTTCCGCCTTCCTTTATATTCCCTATGCACCATAAAGGAGTGTAAAAAGGCAAAAACTGGATAACTTCTTTATTTGGGGTGATATTTACAGGGATGTGGAGCACTCCAGTGGCCGGACTATGATGCTGAATGGGATTTGGGAGTGGTGAGCTGGTTTTGGTGACACCCCTATGCCAACCATGTTATGTCCCTCAGCCTGCTAGCTGAAGTCAGTGAGCTTTATAGAAAGGAAAAAATTAAAAATAAAAAATCCCTGAAGTCAGCAACAAGGAACCAGCCCCAGAAACCCTGGATCCCACTGGGGCCTGGAGCCGTGTGCCGAAGTTTTGAGTGGTCCGAGCCGAAAGCAAAAGTTGAACTGGTGCCAGTGAGGCGGTGCTGGAGGCCTTCCAGGAGCAAACAGCTCATGAAGGGTAAGGGAAGGCAGCAGAACAGGGGTCAGGCGAAGGCACGCCCGGGTGTGCAGCAGCTCAGGGACAAAATAAGGCCACCGGGGTGTGAAGGGGCATGGGGAGGGTGGCTCAAGGGAGCAGAGGGCAGGAGGTGCACTTGCAGCCCGTGGAGGCTGGCCTTGGCCAGGAGCTGTGGGTGAAGGCTGCTGTGGAGAAGTGCCAGGAAGCTCTGGGGACAGTCCCTCTTGCTGCTGCTGAGTGAACACAGGCTGTTTCTTTTAGTTAATGTCTCAGCTGCCATGATGTCCCCCATCCCTTTCTCAGCTTTTGGCTCTTTTGGAGATGAAGCTGACCTTCCTTGAAGGAAGGGGACAGGCACTCCCTTGCAAAGCAACAGAAAAAATTTGAGCTATTCACTAAAATAAACAGTTTGTTGCCAGGAGACTGGATTCGGAGACCAGGAATCCCTTTCCAGATCTGTATTTCTAAATTAAATTGTCATCCATTGGGGACGATGCCCAGTGCATCCCCATGCAGGTGCTTTAAAAGCATCACCAGTATGGGCAAAGAGAGGATGAAAACTCGCAGAAGATTCTCACTTCATGCCCACCTGGATGTGTAAGTACAGATCTGTGGCAGACATCAGGCCCCAGCCCCGTTAACCATTGGCAAGATCACCGTCTTCCCTCAGAGGGTGGCGAGGCCCTGGCACAGGCTGCCCAGAGAAGCTGTGGATGCCCCATCCCTGGAGGTGCTCAAGGCCAGGCTGGATGGGGCTTTGGGCAACCTGGTCTGGTGGGAGGTGTCCCTGCCCATGGCAGGGGGTTGGAACTGGGTGGGCTTTAAGGTCCCTTCCATCCCAAACCATTCTGTGATCCTATGAAGGTGGCAAGCAATAGTTTTCCTCCTGTTCCTATCTTCCTCTGGTCAAAACATAATATCTAATCTGTTGGCCAGAGCAGAGGCTTTGATTCACTTCCTCCAATTAACAAAAGTGTATCACTGGCTTTGTTTAAGAACTTAAAGAACTGCTTCTAACTGCTTATTTCAAGTTGTACTGCAAGTAGGTCATGCCCAATGTAACATCTCAACTCAAGCCCCGCTTCCCAGTGCTCCTGCACCCAGATATAACAGGCAGGGTTGGAAGGAAAGTTCTTCCTATGGTGCTATTCAGAGAGAGCAGAGCAAGCCAGAACAAAAAAAAGCCCTGCAAGAGCAAATCTTGCTGCAGAGGGATAAAAGCCGAGCACGCGGACCCGTCCTGCTCCAGGCATTCTTGTCCCCTTAGTCATCCAGGTATTTTTTGGCAGCTGTCGCAAGCTTGTGTAGTTTTGCTTTTGAGTCAGATCCTGTTCCCCTGACAAGTCTTGTTGGCTTCCAAGAAGTCCCAGCCTGTCCCTCAGATACCTTTGACAGGACCAAAGAGCTTTGTGAGAGAAAAGCTGCCTTATCTCTGGCATTCTTTGGGGAGGATGCTCCTGCCGCAGGACTTCCCTTCCTCCTCAGGTGAACAAGGCAAGCTTTCAGCCCTGAAAAAAATTAAGTTTTCTCGTGGTCTAACCTTTCCTTGACGTGGGCTGACCATTCAAATGGAAAAATCTCTCTGGGCCAAAAGACTTGCCTGCTTCCCTGCCTCTCTGAGTGAAACCAGAAAGGCCACTGGTGGCTTTCCACAAGGGCTGCTTCTCCACGAAGCCTCAAAAAAGGTCCTGCTGCAAAACTCAAACTTGTGAGCTAGGGCTGTGATTCAGCTGTCTCCACCACGGGGCTCAGGATTTGCAAGGTTGAAGTCCTGCATTTATGAATCTCAAGTGGAAGATGGGCAAGACGTGGACACCAGAGTGCTCCGTGGCCTCTGAAGGGATCTGCGTTCCCATATCAAGGAGGAATCAAGAGGCAGCAAAACCGTAATTTTTTCTTCCTTTTCTTCAGTTTGAAAATGAGCCAGTCCCTGTCACAGAGGGTGTCAGAAGTGGTATGAACAGTGGTATTCGTATGAGCTCTTAACTATTGAGCTGTCTCTAAAGGTAACTCAAGCTTTCAGTTATGTTTTAAAGAAATTCCAGCCCTCACCTAATCTAGGGAAATCTGTACAGCTAGTGAATATGAGACAGAACTTGCATTAGTTCTTGGTGAACATCACCTCCTATCAGATATGACAAGGAATTTGATTCTAGTTTAAAATTAAAATTTGCTGCTATATAATAAACTTCAATAGTAGAAGAAAACTCAATCCACTCTTCTTCTGGTTACAGTAAATTTGGTATAATTTTTTTCTGTGGCAATAATGTTAATTTTCTAGATCTGTGATTCTCATTGATGTGCTTATATGCATCTATACGTGTACAGGTAACCACAGTTAGCTGAAAAAGGGACTCTAAAAACATGTTGCACAACTATTCCCGGGAATGCAGTGACTCAGAAGAAAAACCGATTTTCTCTTATCAGAAGCGTATTCCTTCCTCCAGGACTTCAGTTTAAAGACACGACCCCCTCTTCTGTTCCCAGCAACTACGTAACTACAAAACCACTGTGCTGCTCCAGACCTGCTGCTTTATTCTCAGTCACTCTCTTGCCAAATTCCCATTGTGGCTCCAAATGTGGTTTCCATCCTCAAAAGCATGGTCTCTGCTGGTAAAACATGCCCAATGTTATCTCCTTGCTGGTGGACATCCCTCATCAAGGTGTACATTGCAGCCCAGCCCCGGACAAAGCAGGCAGCAGGGGCACCCCATGAGGTGTCGGAGGGAAGCCCAGACCTGTCTGTGATCTGCTCTGGGGTCCAGAGCAAAAGGAGACCCTGCTGAGATGGAAGTAAGTAAATGCACCGCTGCAGCTTGCAGAGCCCACAGGAAAGCACACAGAAGACCAGCTCTGTGCCTTTCCAGCTCTGTCACTTTGTGTCACCCCCTTACCCGGCCACCCAGCCTGCTCGGCCCTTGGGTCCCTTCCTCCCAGCCCCGGGGAAACACAAGGACTGCCCCGAGCTGCTAGGAGCACGTCAGCACAAACCGGTGATTCACGCCGGAGGAATCAGCAGCATGTTTTTATCGGGTTTTAAAATGTTTCTAGAAACGTTCCTGATGTTTGATCTTGCTTGGTGTACCTTCCCTTTGAGAACACCACGCTTTGTGTACATAGCTTTATGAAAGACGTGAAACCCTGCTTCCTCCCAGAGCAGCACGTGCTCGGTTCCCCTGGCAGTACCCTTAAACTCAGTGGGCCCTGCTGTGAAGGATCTGGAGCAGATCCCAGCTGATCCCTGCTCCAGCAATCTGCTGCACCAGGGGCCAGGATGAGTGCTGGGCTCACAAAGCCTGGCTAGCGTGGTGGCATCTCCTCTCCATCGGGGATTTTTTGGAGGCATCCAGCTCAGACGGCAGATGTCCGCTTGATATGCCAGAGAAGCACACAAGGCTGGGTTCCTACATCCAGCCTAATAAATCAAAAAGTACCTGGGCACTGCGACTCAATCAGCTGGACTAACAAACTGCTGCATGGTCCACAGCCAGCCTTGGCTTGGGCCAGCTATTTCTTGTCCAAGGAACTCCTGGGCACGGTTTGAGTGTTCGTGCAAGCAAGGGGCTGTTCCCACAACATGGGTTGGGTCAACCTGCTCTGGGTGATAACAGAAAAGTCCTCTGCACATGGGCCTTTTGGTGGCCCCAATGCTCAGGAGTGATTGGAGCCTTTCTCTACTCACTGGTATAGATGTACTCCTAGATTTATAAGTGGCATTGAATTCATAAGCCAGCTCAGGAAAGACCCTCCTCCTTGTTTTTTTTTCCAAGAAGTCTTAAATATCTGGAGATGTGAACACACCTGGAGAAATGTCCCAGGAGATCTCCTCCTTTCTGTTAGTTCCTTAGCAGGAAGGCAGGTGGTGCCACGGGTGGTCTTTAAGGTCCTTTCCAACCCAAATCATCCTGTGATTCTCTGATTTCTGCTGCTATTGCTAGGAAGCTCCCGAGAACTGAGTCTGTGCAGGTGGCAGGCTAGATGCCTGGGAGGAGGACAGCTGCCAGCACCCATCCGCCAGCTCCAACCTGCTGGCACGCTGGCCAGGAGCAACCTGAGCCTTCACCTTGCAAAAGGGAATTGCTGCCCATTCCTTCACAGCCAAATCTGCTCTCATTTCAGCAGGGCTGTGCTGCAGGGCTGGGAAGGGCTCCAGGAACACGTGTTTTTAGTATTGGAAAGGTCTGGGGTTACATCTGGGGTTGCATTCTCAGTCTGCAGCACAATCCAGCCATGGTCCCTATTCCCCCAGCACATCTGCTGAGCAAAAATACCTTCTGCTCACTGACTGCAACACCCAGCCCTTTGCCTTTTGCCTGCCCCTTCACTTCACTCTCTGCAGAGGCACTGCCCCTCTGTAACTACCCTGTGGAGAAATTCTGGGTTAAAGTCAAGGGCATCTGAGAATGAAAAAGGAAAAGGGAAAAGAGAAAAGGAAAAGAGAAAAAAAAAAAAGAAAATAAGGGAAAAAAAGAAAAAATTTAAAAAAGGAAAAGGAAAAGGGAAAGAGGAAAAGAAAAAATGAAAAAGGAAAAAGGAAAAAGGGGGACAAGGGGAAAGGAAAAACAGAAGAAGAGAAAAATCAAAAATGAAAAGAAGAAGAAGAAGAAGAAGAAGAAGAAGAAGAAGAAGAAGAAGAAGAAGAAGAAGGAGAAGGAGAAGGAGAAGGAGAAGGAGAAGGAGAAGGAGAAGGAGAAGGAGAAGGAGAAGAAGAAAGAAAAAGAAAAAGAAAAAGAAAAAGAAAAAGAAAAAGAAAAAGAAAAAGAAAAAGAAAAAGAAAAAGAAAAAGAAAAAGAAAAAGAAAAAGAAAAAGAAAAAAAAAGAAAAAGAAAAGAAAAAGAAAAAGAAAAAGAAAAAGAAAAAGAAAAAGAAAAAGAAAAAGAAAAAGAAAAAGAAAAAGAAAAAGAAAAAGAAAAAGAAAAAGAAAAAGAAAAAGAAAAAGAAAAAGAAAAAGAAAAAGAAAAAGAAAAAGAAAAAGAAAAAGAAAAAGAAAAAGAAAAAGAAAAAGAAAAAGAAAAAGAAAAAGAAAAAGAAAAAGAAAAAGAAAAAGAAAAAGAAAAAGAAAAAGAAAAAGAAAAAGAAAAAGAAAAAGAAAAAGAAAAAGAAAAAGAAAAAGAAAAAGCGTCCCGTGCAGGACGCCTGGTGCCGGCTGGCGGCGCGGCGACTCCCGGCTGGGCGCGGGGCTGCGGGGACGGGTGCGGCCGGCAGGTGGCAGCGGCGCTGCGGGAAGCTGAGCGGCTCCTGCTTCCCTTCCCTTCCCTTCCCTTCCCTTCCCTTCCCTTCCCTTCCCTTCCCTTCCCTTCCCTTCCCTTCCCTTCCCTTCCCTTCCCTTCCCTTCCCTTCCCTTCCCTTCCCTTCCCTTCCCTTCCCTTCCCTTCCCTTCCCTTCCCTTCCCTTCCCTTCCCTTCCCTTCCCTTCCCTTCCCTTCCCTTCCCTTCCCTTCCCTTCCCTTCCCTTCCCTTCCCTTCCCTTCCCTTCCCTTCCCTTCCCTTCCCTTTCTCCCCCTGCTCCCCAGTGTCTGCAGATGTATAATCAGCGAGGAATGAAGCCCTGGCACCTCTAGAGGCTGCACTTGGAGAAGGAACTATTGGGTGGATGCCCACAAGGATTTTCCAAAGAGTTGTTGCTGCTCCTGGTCCCCTGGCACCTGATGGCTGGGAGTCCTCTGGGAGGAGGATATCCTACAGATCTCACTGGTGTGTGCCTCACCTCACGTCTCAGGGCCAGCCCGAGAGGATGGAATAAAAGCAGCCCTGGGAGCAAGCGGTGCTGTGCTGGAGCCAGACATAAATCTGCCACCCCGAATAGTTTTTTATCTCCCGCATCGCTGCAGCTTTCCTGATAATCTCCAGCGCCTGCTTCCGAACCCATTGCAGTGATTTTTCCCAGGCACGGTGAGGCAGCTAGCTCTAGGAGACTTTTTGCCAAAACTATCTTTATTTAGAGCCCAGGGTAAACTGGGTTGTGTGTACCTGATCTGACCTGAGCAGGGGCAGTTGGAACAAGCCGTGCATCAAATAAGGGCTCAATGCCAGCCCGTAGAGACCCAAAATGGGAATCTCTGCTGGAATCCCAATATTTCCCTTAATGCTTGGATTGGGAAGGCTGTGGAGATGGGGGAGCAACCTCCAGTGCATCACACGGGGGAATTAAGCCTCAGTATGAAAGGTACATGCTGCGGTTAGCAGCTAAGGAAAACACACAGAGCACCTTGTGTCTGTACGGTGACTTGTTCCCCAAAAGCAGAGCCGTGTTCCCTGCTAATGAGCTCATTGGCATCGTCATCCTGTAGCTGCAGAGGTCGTGGCACAACATCACTTACATTTTTCTTCACTTTTCTTGGTAAATGCCTCTCTCTGGTTTCTCCCCCACAACCATCAACTTCCACCTCCGCTTGCCTCTCCTCTGACCCCTCCTGCTTTCAGCTGCCACCTTCCTGATCCTTATAGGTCCACCCTCTCCACCTGCTCCTTTTGGGGCTCTGTGGGAGCTGCTCTTGCCCACATCCCCAATTTGCATCCCTCAAAATCTTGTCCTTTGCCTTCTTGGGAGACAAGGAGAAGGGAAATATACTGCCTTCCCCATGTCCACGGCACGAGAACAGAGGGGGTCCTCCCCCAACCCCACTGCTTGGCAATTTCCATTCTTGGGATAAAAAATCCAGCCCATGCAGCGCACGAGAAAATCAGAGCTTGCTAGTGTGCCAGCTTATCTGGAGCAATGTCACCTCACGCAGTCTCACCCTTAGCCAAATACTGACTCACCAGCAGGGGTTAGCAGCGGGAGAGGAGAGAGGGCAAAGCAGATGTCAGACCAGCCCTCGCTGCTGGGAGCTCTGCGGGGAAGAAAAGGCACGATTTCAAACCAGAGGGACTTGAGTGGCTGTGTTGAAGGGTATTTAAAAGCTGGGGTGCGAGGTTGCTGCTCGCCCACCACTTGTCCCAGGCGAGCGCAGGTCCCCGCCAGGAGGGGCTGCTTTGGGAACATGACTCCGGAGCCCCACGCCGCCGCGCCCAGCCGAGGCTCCCGGCAGGTAGCTGTTTGCTTTTCCCTGGAGAAGGGTTTGGGCCCTGGGAAGTGGTGTTCAAACACAGGGCTCTGCTCGGGCTGGGAGCTGGTGTCCCTGCCCTAGCTCAGTGCCGGCCGTGGGGCAGCCTGATCTCCTGGCAGGGCCCTGGTGCCCTCAGCTCTCTCTGAAGGGAGATCCTTTCCCGCTTCTGGCTTCTTCTGCCAGTGAAGACACTAATTTCTACATGCATTGGTGCTTTGAGGTCCTTGGGGATTGTCCAAACCAAGCGCACTTACATTTATGACACTACCACCCCTGCTCAGAAGGAATACCAGCACGCTGCCAGCTGCTCGCAGCAGAAACTCTTCTCCCCACTAAAGCTCCTAAGTTTAGCCCTGCAAGAGACACAAGCCATCATGTAACGGGAAGGACACAGAGGACCTGAGGCTGCCACCAGCACCAGATTATCATGCCCAGTCCATCTCTGTCATGAAATAAAGCCCAGAAGCCTCTTTGGCAGTGCTCTCCACATGAGATGCTCTTCAGGTGTCTCTACTTTGGACTGGTTCATGCTGCTCACACTCCTCTCTCAAGTTTCTTTTCTCCCAATATATTTTTGGGCCATCTGTGATTAATACATCTGTTTGCCAAGGCATCTGCCTAACTTGTGCCCAGTGGGTCCTGGTGAATGGAGCCAGAGAGGAAGGCTCCTGCGAAGGTGAGGTCCCACCTAAGGGCATCCCAGTTGGCAGCAGCACAGCAGCAACCTCTCCTCCCTCCAGCACTGCTGCTGGAGTAGAGGGCTCCTAGAGCAAGCCCAGACAATAGGCAGCAAGACCAAATAGTAGAAGAGCCACGTGTTTGGGTTTGCTACTCCATGATAGAGGCTGGCCAGCCCTGACTCATCCCTCAGGCACCTGGGGACAGAGGAGCACAGCTCATCTCTCCAGTGCTTCACCCATCCCAGTGAGTGCTGAGATCCCGGATGGACCAGGGAACAGAGGAGCTGAGTGTTGGGTCAGTAAGTGGTGTCGGAAAGGACGTAGGGAAAGGCAGAGCCTGGGAAAAGCCTTGGCTCCATGTGCTTTTCACTTTGCTTCCCCATTCCTTGTGCTCATAGCTAAGACACCACTGAGTGTATAGGCACTGGAGAGGTGCACATCTTTATGGGGTGCTTTATGGGGTGCAGGAACCAACAAGAGGGGCAATGAGGCAGCTGTGGATAAATGGAAGTGGATAATGTTCACTATTTCTAACATGGGAGACTCCATTTTCACTTTTGATGTCCTCCCTAGACATTAAAACAGACGTAGTCTTGGTGGTGCAGAAATATCCTTTAGATCTGGTTGTTCTTAGCCCCAGGGTAGGAGGAAGCAGGGAAGGAGCTGCTGTTCTGAGCCAGGGGGTATGGGAAGTCCGTGTGTGTATGTACATGTGTGTATGGGGGGCTTACCTGCACGTCCCCAAAACCTCCCATAAGAATGATACAAGGTGCCAGGAGTGCTGGGAGCCCCATGACATTCCTGCTCCCGGGGCGAGCAGCCAGGTTAGCCCTGCAGCACAATGCTGAGCTCCCAGCCAGCCCTGCCCCTTACGAAGGCCAGACTGCAAGGGACATCACCCAGCCCTCCAGCCTGGCTCCGGTGGTGATTTTAGGGCTGGCGTCCCTTCTGTGGTCATGCTTCAAGGCACCGCCGCCTTCCTGAGCAATGTTTCCTCTCCCAGCCTGCAACATCTCCCCTCCACAACGCCCATGGCGGCAGCAGCAACCGCAGCATGGGAGGCAGCAGGCTTCAGTGGAAAAACTTTCACACCTTCGGTTAAATCACCGCTTTCAGCATTGATTTATGGGCATCATTATTCATACAGAGCTGCAGACACACAGCGGGGGCTGCTGGATGTGGCCCTGCAGAAGGCAAGGAGCCGAGTGGTGGCAGCCCCCAGGCTTGTCGTAGCTGTGTGCCATCAGCCCTGGTCAGAGACAGGAGAGGGAAGTAAATATCCCTCGTGAAAACCTGATCCACAGGGTTAAAGATGATTAAATGTGCATTATTACAGTTTCAAAGGCAGGGGAGCGTTTCCTCGGGAAAAGTGGGTATGTCTGGACACCTGATTTTGGTGAGATGGCGCGGCACAAGAGCTGTAGCAGCCCTGTAAGCCCGCATGCCAGCCCTGCCTTCCACCAGGTTACCTGCAGCATTTACCTCTGCAAGGTCCCAGGGCTCTCTTGATGCAGCTAAATCTATTTTTTCCATCGGTGCAGTTGTAAGAAAGATGAATAGGGGGGGAAAAAAAAAGTGCTAAACCTGTCAGCTCTGCCAATTCTCTAACGAAAAAGACTTTATTCGTTAAAACTAAATCATGCAGGGCTGATTCTACTTTCACACGTGAAAATACCTTGACCTCGCTGTCAAAATCATATCAGCAAATTCGTAACAATTCAGCAAATTCTCCATTAGTACAGCAGTGAACAAAAAAAAAACGAAACTGAACGCCTCATACTAGAGAAAAAGCAGGCAAAATTTCTGCTGTTTGCCCAGTGAAATGCACTGTAAGGGTCTCAGCAGTAAATCATGGCATTTTGTGTCATAGATTTCCCTTTTTGCAGCTAGATCTATTTTTGCAGTGGCTCCCCAGTTGCAATTTCAGTGGCAGATGTTGTGAAAGGGACGTGGAAATTGTTCCGCGGAGCGCTTCCAGTGACGGGCTGCTGCAAAGAGTAAATGGTGCCGAGAAATGCTGAGGCTTAGAATGATTTCACGGTCCCCAAATTTTGGGAAATGTTACTTTAATTAATAAGGTGGCTTAGTTTCTTAAGCAGAAGGGCTTTATTTGAATTTTGCTCGTATAATCATTAGCAAAGTTCTCACTCATTGGCTGCGTTTAGGTGAAGAAGGACACACGCTTGGGCGAAAAATCGCTCATGCAACGTGCAGGGAAAAAACGACCAGGAACGTCCCTGTTTGCACACACACATTAATGCCCCAAAAGGAAAGAAAAGCAAAAGAATTACACCTTCAGCTCCAGTCTCCACCTTTCCTTATTGTTAAGCGTTTTATGCAAGACGGGGAGAAAAAAATGAAATAATAATAATTAAAAAAAAAATGTGGCACGCTGCTTCTTCTCCCCCTTGCTTTCCGCCGCGGGACTGGGAACATCTCATCAGGACTGTTGGGACCGGCCACCTCACCTCTTCCTCACCTCCTCCTCACCTCCTCCTCCTCTTCCTCCTCCTCCTCCTCCTCCTCTTCCTCCCCAGGGCCCTCCCGGGGCCGGACCCCGGGGATGCTGCGGGGGTCTCGCCGCGCCTCCCGGTGCCTGCTGCCGGGGAGAGCTCAGAGCTCCGCACCCGGTTTTTTCTTTTTCGTTTCCAGCTTGGGTGTGAGGTTTTAATTTCGATTAAATTCACTGAATTTTTCGCAGCGGCTGGGGAGAAAATCTGGGCGCAACGAGCAGGGAGACGGAGGAGTCGTGCAGCCGGGAGGCATCTTCTCCCCGAGGCTGGGTTCATGCGAGCGAGGAGGATGAAGAAGGGAAGGGGCTTTTCCTCCGAAGGAGAACATCACCGGGACCAGCCCGGGGCACTTCCCGAGCCCGGCTGGCAGCTGCCCGGTTTCCGCACCGACGCCCCGGGCGGGCAGCGCAGCCCTGCGCGCCCCGACGGTGCCCGCGGCAGCACGGAGCGGGGCCGGGCACCCGAAATGGGGCATCGGGGGCGTCAGTCCTGCCCGCAGGACGAGAGGGCTTATTTTTTTCCCCGTCTTTTTCTTTTTTTCCCCATCTTTTTCTTTTTTCCCCCGTCTTTTTTTTTTCCCCGTCTTCTTTTTTTCTTCCTTTTTTTTTTTTTCTTTCCAAACTCCAAAGAAAACGAAACAAAGCAGATTTCCAAAGAAATGACCACTAGTCCGGTCTCCTGCTGGACTTCTCCCTGGAAGCGATGTCCCGGAGCCTCTCGAAGCGGCGGGGTTGGCCCGGGGAGGCTCCGCACCTCTTCGCCCGGCTCCGCGCCCCGCCGCCCCCCTCTCCGCACCCGCGGGCACGGCGGTCCTAAACCTGGCAGGGGCAGCCTCCAACCTCTTCTCCTTCGCTGTCCCCACTGCTCCGTGCTCCCGGGGTCGCCGTCGGTCCCAGATCCGCCTTCCCCGGGGGAAGCCGCCCCCCGACGGGGGGGGACGCGGCGCGCCTCCGTCGCGGCCCTGCAGAGCGCACCGAGCCTCTCCTCGCTGCAGCCGCACGCCTTTCGTTTTCTCGATTTTCTCAGGACGGCAGTTTCGGGGGGGGCAGGCACCCAGTTTCCCCGGGGGAAGGCGGGTGACGGCACGGTGGCGGCGGTGGGGGGCCGGCCGCCAGCCCCCTCGGCTCTGTCCCCCGGTGCCAGCCGCTTCCCCGGCTCACCGAGAGTCCTGCTGCCTTCGGGGGGGCAGGCTGGGGGCCAGCAGGTCCCTGGAAGCCCCCGAGGGCATATTCCCGGGGGGGCACGGCTGCAGCTCCTCTTTGCCCTGCAGCTCGCCGGAGGACACCACACAGTCTTGCTCGGGGTCGTTGGTGCTGGCCGCCCCTCGCTTTTTATCCTCTTCCTTCTTCCACTTCATCCGCCGGTTCTGGAACCAGATCTTGATGTGCCTCTCCGTCAAGTTCAACATGACGGCGAGCTCCACCCGCCGCGGCCTGGAGATGTACTTGTTGAAGAGAAACTCCTTCTCCAGCTCCAGCAGCTGCGCCCGGGTGTACGCCGTCCTCGTCCGCTTGTTCTCCTCCGGCTCCACCACGTAGGATCCCCCTGGAGAGATGGGGACAGTCAGCCCCGGCCGCCCCGTCGGGGGGGGGACACCGCCACGGCTGCGGGAGCACCCCCGGGGGCTGCGTTGGCCGAGGCGCGCACGGAGGCTGTGGTTTTATGGGAGAAAAATTTGGGGGAAATTTGCAGGGAAACGGCGTCCCTCGGGGCCGGGGAGAGGCGAAGGAGCCCCCCAGAAAATATATATATAAAAATAAAATAAAAAATAGATTTTAAAAAGTATAAAAAAATCAGCTCCCGCCGAAGAGCTCCGGTAATATGTCCGGTATGATTTATGTTAGATATGATTTAAAAGAAAAGAAAAGAGAAAAAAAAAGATCCAAATAAAGAACAACAAAATGGGGTTGTTGCGCGCCTACCCGCAATATGTCGGGTGTGATTTAAAACAGAAGCTAAACTATATATTAAAAAAATAATTATAAGTAAATGGGGGTTTTGCGCGCCGAGCACAAGCGACCAAAATAAATCGTAATTTAAAAAAAAAAAAAAAAAAGGAAAGGAAAAATAATGGGAAAAAAAGGAAAAATAATGAAAAAAAAGGAAAAATAATGAAAAACAAAAAGGAAAAATAAGGAAAAGAAGGAAAGGGCACGGGACGGGGGGTCAGGGCTGCTGTGGGTGCCCCGGGATTTCCCCCCGGGGCAGTCCCGGCCCCTTGGCGGCCGTCGGGGAGCCGCGGCTCGGTGCGGGGACCACAGCCCTGGGGACCCGGGGCTGCCACCCGTCCTTGTGGCCAGGTCGGCCGAGCCCTTTGATTTCTCGTTCCCGGAAACTGCGACAACGGCGACATCGCCGTGCCCGCGACATCGCCATGCCGCTGGGCCGGGGTGGCGACGGCGGCGTGGGCAGCAAGAGGGGGCCGGGGTCCGCGTGGAAACGCCACTGCCACTGTCACCAGAGCTTGGAGGCCTGCTGGGGACACTCCTGGGGCAGTCTGCGGGGCTCACAGGAGATGTGAACAGCCGGGTTCAAGCAGCACGGGGCTTTTCCCACTCGGCTTTACCCCGCTCGCCTTTATATTCCCATGGGCCATATGTAGGAAAATACAGCTATATAAATAATATGAAAAACTGTAAAAATAGACGTTTTCACGTATGTAAGAGGGCCTGTGTGTGGCCCTTCAGAGTCGGCACCGTGGCTGTGCTGCCAGCTGCCGGGACGGGGCTGGCGGCCCCGCGGGTCGGGCACGGCGGCAGGCACCGGGCTGGGCTCGGCCAAAGCCCCCCCGGGAGCTTTTGGGCCTTTCCCCCTCCCCTCACCACCCCCAACCCCCATGGTAAAATCAGTTCAACCCCCCCTCAGACCCACGGCCGCGTAAATCCCACGCTTGTCTATGAAAACTGAAGGTTTATAGGGTTTATAGGGTTTATAGGGTGCGGGTGTTCTCATCCCATGCCCTGCTGCGGCACAGCCCTGCCTGTGTCCCCCTCCTTGTCCTCCCCAAGGAGGGAACAGGGCAGTTTGCGACTTCCGTGGGGCAAGTTTCGTTTTGCTGAGATTTTTTTTTTTGTAGAGAGGAGAGGAAAAAAATCAGGGATATTTTGAAAGTTCGGCTTTATCATTTTCTTTCTTTCTTTATACCCCCGCCCCCCTCGATTCATTCAGCCCTACAAGCTCTCCTCTCGGCCACCGGGCACCGCAGCCTGTCCCCTCTCCCCCTCGCCGTGTCCCGGGCACTTCCCAGACTGTTTCACGGTGATTTCAATACCCCGGTCCCTTTTTCAACTGTCTATTTGAACAAAGCCATTAATATAATATTTGCCCTATAGGCGTGACAAAGGCGCAGGACACGATAACATTGTGCAGGGAGAGACAGAAATATTGTTCCGCAGCGGAACTTTCTGCCTAGATAGAGTTTCTTCCCCTCGCTGGCACCTCTGCCTCGTTTGTGCATTGTTTCCCCTGCCCTCGGTTTTAGGTTGTAAAGGCGCAATTACGGGTAAAAACCCGCGGGCAGGCGGCGGGGGGGGGGGGATATAGGGCGCTGGGACGAACCCAGGGGACAGCAGGGAGCCTTGGGGACACCGAGGAGCCCTGGGGACACCGGGGAGCCCTGGGAACATTGGGAAGCCCGGGTGGCTTTCCCCACCTCGGCCACCTTGAGTTTATCGGGGGCAAATAATTCGTGAAATTTTGCGTGGGGCTCGGGCACCCCCCCCCCAAATGATGCTCGTGGGGTTTTGGCCCCCGTGGGCTGCGCGCTGCCGGCTCCCACCCCCGGCTTTCCACCCGACGGCGGAGGGGACCCCCGGGAGGAGGGGGGGGGGGGGGGGGCATGGAGGGGTCACGGCTGATTTTGGGAAGGTTTTCTGCCCGCCGAGGGGGGAACAGAATGGGGGGGGGGGGGGGAGGTTGGCGGCGGGGCTTACCTGCCCACTGTCCCTTCCAGGCGTGCGACTTGGTGGACTTCATCCAGGCGAAGGGCACCTGCACCCGGGGCTCCTCCATCGCCCCCGCGTCCGCCCCGTCGGCGAAAGGCAGCGCGTCCTGGTGGGGGGGAGGAAGATGGTGATGGTGGTGGTGGTGGTGATGGTGCAGGTGGGAGACCCCGGCATCTTCTGTGATGGGAGGCACCTCGTAGGGGGAAATATCCGGCGGGCTGCCCTGCTCCAGCGCCCCTAAAGGGCCGGGGTACGGCGTTTGCTGCTGCCTGCCCATGTAGAGGCAGGCGGGGGGGCTGGCGTTGTAATCCTGCGCCTGGCCCCTCTGGAAGGCGCACGGCTCCTTGTAGAGCTGCGCCGAGGCGTAATACTGCTCCTCGGCGTTCATGGCAGGGGTTGGGGGGGGGGTCTCGCAGCTAGGGACACATCGGGCTGCTCCCGCTGCCGGCCCCGGGATGCCTCTTTGACAGCTCGCCGCCCCGTCGGGCCCCGCCGCCCTGCCCGGCTCCCCATAGGCGCCGTTCCCCCCACGTGAGCCCTCCCGCAGCCCTCCTGGGCGGGGCGGGACCCATAAGAGGCCACCCGGGGTGGCCCCGGCCCTATAGACCTTCCCCCCACCCTCGACCCTGTCCCCCGGACCCCCTCCGCTCCCTCCGTACCCCCGTGCGAGGAGCACCCCTCCCCCCCCGTCGGGGCAGGGGGCGGCGAGGGGGTCGGGGAGCGCCCCGACGTGCGGGGCGCTCCGGGAGGGGCGGCCCCAAAATTCACGCTGTCCTTTCCCAGCCCCGCTTGCTCATCCCTGAGCCCCCCCCCCCCCAGCAGATCAAAACCTTTTTATTTTTATTTTATTTTCGGGGGGAGGAAGGATGGGGGCTTTGGCGTCGGGGCGGATTTGGGCTGCGGGGGCAGCTCGGGCACGGATGCGGCGGTGGGAACGGGTGCCCGAGGGCAGGCAGGGTGCTTGGGGTCTTCCTCGGGGGGACCCCACGTATTTGGGGGGGGCCCAGGAGGCCAGGAGCGGCTTTTTGCCCACCGACCCCTTGCCCAGGGGGGGATGCGGCCGTCGGGGACCACAACGCTATCGCCAGGGCGAGCGATAGGCGGCGGATTGTTTGCCGAAGGGGTAAATTTGGGAGCCTTCCCCGCGGCTTGGGCTGCAAAGTGTTGACCCTCGGAGATAATCTGCTCCGAGCCGCTGCCGGTTGACTTGGTGACGAGGCTATGAGGAGGCGGAGAGCTACCCAAAGGGACAAAGATCAGTTCCCTGCCTCCCTGCGCTCGGCCCGCCGGCCGCTCTCGCCGGCTCAGGGGCAGGCACGCTTCCTCCTTTGCTCGGTCCTCCTCCTCCTCTCCTCCTCCTGTTCTCCTCCTCCTCCTCCTCTCCTCCTCCTCCTCTTCTTCTCCTCCTCCTCTCGCCGCCCTTTCCCGCAGCTCCGGGCCCTTGGCTCCGGGCTCCGGCCACAGCCGTCGGGGCGCGCAGCGGCCGCCCCGTGTAGGGCCCGGCTCGGCTCGGCTCGGCTCGGCTCGGCTCGGCCCGGTTGGGACCACGCATCCCCGGGCAAGCAAGGAAGGAGGCGCCTCGGTACCTGGCTCAGTCGTCGGCTTCCGAGGGATCATAAAAGCTTCCCAGTCCATTACACGGAAAATGAGTTTCCGCTATGAATCCATTCGGGCCCCCCATCTCTCGGAAAGCACAGTGAGCCTTTGATTCAATATTGAGCCATTAAGCAATTGCTTTCCCAAGCCATTTAACAGCAGCTCTTATGGATAAATAAACAAAAAAGGCTGTAAACCAATTATAGTGCGGATAGTGAAAAAGTATTTTATTAGCGGGAATTACTGATAGGCATCGCTGCTCCTCCGGCTGCCCCCGCCGGGAGCCCTCCCTCTCCATCCCCTGGCATGCCGGGCTGGGGTACGGGCCCTGCCCGGGTCTCACAGCCCTGTATGCTCCCCTAGGGCTGCTGGAAGCCACAGGTGTCCTCCGATCCCATCGGAGACTTCTTCCATGCCCACACCTCCATTCCTTTCCCCTGGGCTGGAAGCTGCGGGTTTGGAGCCCCCCAGGGCTCTGTACTGCCAGTGGGGTTCATCCAGCCCCTGCCTGTGGGGGCACGGCCCCAGCCCCATTGGGAGCCCAGCTCTGTGCTGTTCCCCGGAGCATTTACAGCCTCGGTTTTTCCACGGGGAACCGGTGCGGACAAACAAACAGGCGGCCATAAAAACCAGAGCAAATTGATTCATCGCCAGGGAGGACCATTACCCGGTGTCTTAATGCGGTCCTCTCTCTATAACGAACATTTCTAAATAGAGCAAACATTTCCCCCTCCAAAGCAAATGAATTTCGTATAATTTAGAGCTAATTCTCTTTCATTCTGCCTGCGTGAGCAGGCGATAAGGGCACGCTTTGCCGTGCTAACAACAAGGCGGCGAGCTGCAGTGCAGGAAAAGGGCCCCTCTGGCCCTCCCGGTGTGGGGGACCCATGCTGGGGCTGGGGGTGACAGAGTTCAGCAGCCACTGAGTGGTGACCTGAACCCGTCCAGAGCCCAGGGCTAAGCCCAGGGGTCACCGGTGCCTGCCTCCACCTCTTGGCACACTGTCACTGTCACCAGAGAGCCCCTCTAAAGCTGAGATTCCCCAGGAGAAGCACTCCCCAGAGCCCACCTGGTGTGGGAAATGGTGATGGAGGGTGCAGGCAGGACTGATGGAACCAGTCCTGCTCATCCCAAAACCAGCTCAGGTACCCCATGCCCTCTCCCTGAACAGTGCTCCCACACAACGCTTAGGGCAATCCCAGCAGGGAGCACACACGTAATACAGCACCCAGCTATTTTCCCAAGTTCCCAGCATATTCTGCTCCAGCGATTTTCTCAGCTGTGTGGGCTTTAATTCTCCCACTGGAAGGGCCTCAAGATGGGTAGGCATGGTGCAAGAACTCAAAAGGTGCAGTGCTGACACTGTAGCTAATATATGGCCACTGTGAGGCCAGTGGCACTTGAGTACTTTGAATGGTGAGCTCAGGGAACTCCTGCAGATCCCAGATGGGAGGTTGCCCTGCCCTTACTCTCCAAGCCTGAGGAGAATCAGAGAATAATTAATGTTGGACAAAGCCTCCAAGATCATCTGGTCCAACCATCCCCCTACCACCAATGTCACCCACTAAACCATGTCCCCAAGCACCATGTCCAACCTTTCCTTGAACACCCCCAGGGACGGTGACTCCACCACCTCCCTGGGCAACCCGTCCCAATGCCTGACTGCTCTTTCTGAAAAGAAATGTCTCCTCATTTCCAACCTAAAACTCTCCTGGCGCAACTTGAGGCTGTTCCCTCTAGTCCTATCACTAGTTACCTGTGAGAAGAGGCCAACCCCCGGCTCCCCATACCTTCCTTTCAGGTAGTTGTAGAGAGAAGTGGCCATCCTCAGTCTCTAGGGACCTATGTAAAGAAAAGACAGCTGATACACGTGATATATTTATTCCAACTGATAAATGCACAATAGTGTTCAGTGTCTAACCATTGAAAAAAGCAAAAGCAAAAGCAAAAGTAAGGGAGACATCTCACACTAGAACAAATTACAAGGAGTTGGATCTACCTTAATGCCTGTCTGGATGTGTGCTCCAGTCTGCTGGAGGTCCTGGGTTTTACCCATTTTGGGAAGATTTTACAGGCCACAGGAGCTCCCAAAGATCTTGAGGATGTCTGTGGCTGCCACGTTCAGCTCATCCAGCGTCTCCCAAGGAGATAGGATGCTCGCTCTTTCAGCTCTGTGTTGTGATCCACGAGCATGGTCCCACAATGAATAACATGGTTGAAGTTCATGCTGAGAACAGCCCTGGTAGGTCCAGGTTGTTTCTTCTAATGGACCTTCACTATCAGAGGTAGCTTTTTTGGAGTACTCCATGCTCCCAGTAAAGTTGCTGTGGGGATCTACCTAGAAGGTCGACCCTTATCACAAGCTCGTTATTTCAAGATATTAAACTAAAGTGAATCCATGAGTATGTAGCATTAGTCAAAGGAAGACGGCAGCAACACTGAGTAGTACAGGCACGTAGTAATCATCCTCAACACAAGAACAGGAATTCAAATAATCCAGTATCAGTAATGAGTGTTTCAGGTACTCAGCTGTTGCCATCCTACAGTGAGATCCTGCAATAACCGCACTGCAATACTTGGATTACCATACTAGATTTGTGTGTCTTTAAAGGACTTGTTGAGAGTTGATCTTATCCTCTAGCTGGATGTTTGCCTAACAGAGAAGAGGTTGTCTGTGTGGCTAACTGGTTTCCCATCATATATGAGGTCTAAAACTTTTCACAACATAATAAGAGTGTGGCTGAGCACCCAGTGGTTCGGAAAGCCAAGCCACATGCCTGATGTCATATCTATGAGGTTTTAAAATATATGCTGCAACATATATTCCATTAGATACAGCATTGCACACTCCTGAAATTCAATGGTGTGTTCAAAGATCTTACCTGAAATGTTTAATTTAGGAGCTTAATTTAATGTCTCGTCTACTTCTTCCCCAGTCGTGTCTGACGGACGTTACTGCGAGCTGCTGAGATCAGTGAAATGTAAAACCACCTGGATACAACATCTTTTTTAACCCTAGGACAAGCAGCAGGAGCATTTTGTTTGCCTTTCCGTACAAATAATTTGTGAACCCCTACTCAATTCCCTTTCCCACTGTGGCTAACCAGAGTATAAACCAGCAAGGAGTGCAGCTCAGCCGCACTTCCTTGAAGCGACCTGGTTTGATTTTCTCTATCTGCACAGTATTTGACGGCTTCTTAGCACTCAACCACTTTTTCCCAATTCACTTTTTAACAGAGGAGAAACCTTGAAGGTGGCTGGAACATATTCAAAATAATACAGGGAAACTGTTCCCATGGTACAGGCCAACAGAGGGAGAAGGAAAAGTTGACTGGGAAACAGAGCTTTCCCAGGGATTGATTTTTAAAACCCCCACACTGCTGTATCTAGCAGAAAGGTAACCTTTCACAAAGCTGGTTAATAATCAATAACCATGTGAAAACAAAGCTGTCTTTCCCTCTGAGCGCTAATGATAAAAAACAGAGCATGAACTATTCCAGCTGCCTTAAAGTAACACTGGTTCATCAGCTTTTTTTTCTTCTTTATTTTTGTTCTTTTCAAGGAACATTTTTTGGTCTCTGAGAGATTCTGCACTCAAACACTGATATTTCATGATACTTCAGCTTGCTTCTTGCTCTCCTCAGCACACATTGGCTTCTTCATACAGTAGGTATGGGTCATATATATAGTAGATATAGCCAGTTTGAAGAAGATCTTGTCCAGGAAATACATAGGAAAATTGCCTTGGGAAAGACTGAGAGAGAGCAGGAGGGGATCTTAGATGAATCCTGTCTTTTTAGACTTTCTCTTTTACAGCTCTCTCTCTCTTTTTTTTTTTTTTTCCTGCTATTCATAATTGCATTTTCTGGTAGGACTAATGACCATCACCAGTGCAGTAAAACTTTATCGCCATATAAGAAGCGGTGAGGAATTGCTTTAAAATACCGTGAACCTTTCCACTGAAAATAAAGCAATTTCACGTTGCCTGCCCTGCATAACTTTGTTTGCCACTTCGTGGTTATTGTACCAGATAGGAGAAATACATATATATATTCAAGTACAGGTGAAGATATTCAAAGCAGAACTCCAACCCAGAGAGAATCCCTCCTTAGAGGACTTTTCTGCTTGCATTTTCCCCTGTATCTGGGCTCTTGGGGGTGGGTGCTGTGTCGCAGAGCAGGGTGGCAAAGCCCAGCCCAGCCTCACCGTGCAGGTGGTGCTTGGGTTGCTGTTGGCTCACCTGGCGGTTCTCACCATCCCTCCCCTCTTGTTTGTCCATTACAGCTTTGTCTTCAGCCACTTGGGCTGAAATTTTCCATTCTGTGTCTCCGCCCCTCACCAAATGTTCAGGGGGATTTTCGTTAAAATGCGTCGGATGGGGGCAGAAAGGAAGCTAGGAAATAGTTGAAATGGACAATATGGGGAGGGTGGGGAGTCACCATCCCTGCAAGTCTCTAAAAACAGGAGCAATGCAAGTATGGGTGATCCCAGGTTGGAGAAGAGGACTGGAAGAGTCCAGCTGACACGTGGAGACAGAAACCCTACACAGGGTTTTCCTGGCCAGTTTTCTTCCATGCTGCGCTGACTTGCTGGATTTAAACAGGGCACGAGTCCTGCTACAGCAATGCCACTCCAGACCGATCTCTCTGTGCAAAACTGACCACTTTTGGCCAAACTCTGAACTCGTCATGCAGACTCCACCAATACATCTTAAAACTTGGCAGCTAAAACCTCCACAACTTCTATCCGCAGGCAGCAGGCCCCAGCCCCAGGCCTCAGGCCTCAGCGAGGGCTCTCTGCATTGCAGGGGCAGCATGGATCCCAGGGAGAGAAAAGCAGGGAGATGTTCCTCACAACCCTTCCTCCAGACCTGGGCAGCGTGGGGAAGGAAAGTGTCTTGCTCAGAGGACACGTAAGGCTCTCACCCTCCAGAAGAAAGGGTTCTCCCGCAGGGAGAAGAGAGAAGGAAGGGGTGCCCTGGCAGCCCTCTGCCCAGCTGGGTGCAGGGCCTGGGATATGCTGCTGTGTGTCCCAAACAGGCACACCACAAGGGAATAACATCACCAAGGTGGATCTCGGGGGCCAGACTTCACAGAAGGGGTTTCCAGCTGCAAATACCTTGCTTTTTGGGGTGCCAGGTCTGCTTTTTCTGGGGTGGTGGGTCCAGTAGCGCTTCTGACCACCTCAATTAGGCACTCAGTATTAGTGGATACTTTTTAGCTTAATCCCACTTAATCCAACGTGGATTTCAGAAGGGATTTACATGCTTACCTTCCACTGAAATCAATGCAAAGAGTTAAATATCAGGGCATGAAACTTGGCTCTCCCCTCAATAAACTGATATCACATCAGCCCTTGAGGAAACCTATCCCCTTAGCACAGGGTAATAAAATGTAGTGTGAGGAAGTCCTGGGCTCAGGAGGGGACGTAGGACAAACACAGTGTTAGTTTAACTGGGCTTTGCCTATAGCATGCTGAAAATGAGAGAAGAGGAAAAGGAACAGGAGGAAGCAAAAATCCATCTCACAGAGAATGGAGACAGGGGCATCAAGTGAAGCTGTTCAGCTAAGTTCCTTGCTGGCATCTTCTTGACTGTCTAATAACTACAAGGTGAAATGTATAAGTGCCATATATAAGAGAAATGTACACATGCCTTATGTGTCCAATCAATTGTCAACACGGGTTCAATTTTATGTGTATGTACATTCGTATAAAATACATAATTATAATAATTGTTATTATTAACAAACACCTGCCCTCTGAAGATGTCTTAGTGCCTCTCAAGTTTTAAGAAATGAAGGAAAAGAAACTGGCATTTTCTCAAAGATAATTGACAAACACAATAGTAAGCAGAACTAATTAAATAATATGGCTTGCTTGTTTGCTCAGCTGAAATGATTACTGCTTTCTTTGTGCATTTGTAAAAAATAAAATAAAATTAATGTTTATTGCGCAGTGTAACATTTATTCACTTGCTTATTTATTTATAATATAGATTCAAGTGCAATTTAACCTTTCTAAAGATTCACATAGCCTCAAATATTTCCATTTATCTGCAAAGCTCCTCCTCTCCTCTCCTCTCCTCTCCTCTCCTCTCCTCTCCTCTCCTCTCCTCTCCTCTCCTCTCCTCTCCTCTCCTCTCCTCTCCTCTCCTCTCCTCTCCTCTCCTCTCCTCTCCTCTCCTCTCCTCTCCTCTCCTCTCCTCTCCTCTCCTCTCCTCTCCTCTCCTCTCCTCTCCTCTCCTCTCCTCTCCTCTCCTCTCCTCTCCTCTCCTCTCTCCTCTCCTCTCCTCTCCTCTCCTCTCCTCTCCTTTTCCTCTCCTTTTTCCACTTTCCCTTTCACTTGATTTCTCTTTTGCTTTCTCTTTCACTTTCTCCATCATAATATTTTTAATTGTATTTCCATCTAGTATTTTCCAGTTCCTTATTTATGTATGTATTTCCTTGCATTTGTACGATAATTATATTCCGTATTTGTGTATATTTATTTCACACCTGAAAGGTGTGTCCAGCCAAGTTTGAAAAGCTGAGATTTAAAACTACAGTTATGTAACAGACCAGAAAAAAAAATAATTAAAAAAAAAAAGCAATGTTTTTATGGAGCTATGATGGGCTGTACACACATATGGACACAAATTTGCACATTTAACTGAAAGCTCTGCTAGATTCTCATTCTCTTAAAGATGCATGTAGGTTTTATTGGTCCTTCCCTGAGCACTGGAAAGCACATTGCCAGAGCCTGAAATGATTTTATGTACCTAAGCACCATCTGATTTAATGCACCAGCTGACAAGGACAAAGACATTGATTAAACGTCCTGCCTCGGGTGTCCAGAAGGCTGAAAAAAGGCTGTCTCCTCAAAATGATCGGTGAAACTCCACCCAGTAATCATTAACTCGGTGCTTGGTCCAAGCTCTAGGAATGACAGAAGGTTTTAAAGAAGGGGGCAGCCCGAACACGCTGGGTGTCATTTAACAGACAACTTGGTCTCATCTGTTCGGGGAGAGGTGAGAGGGAAGAATCTCTCATGGATGGTACCGCATGGGTTAGGAGTCCAGCCACAAGCTTGGGCCAACATGGGCGAGCTGGAGAAATAAAGAGAAGAAATTCCAGGCTGGCTGCTTTTTAAAAGCCCGTGTGTGTCCTGGCTGGCTCCTGACACAGGTGGTGTCTGCCCTGCTGAGGAGGGGATTAGTGCTCTAGCCAGGTGAGAGTCTCTGCTGGGTTTTAGACTTCAAAATGCCCCTTGGCGGGCCCCGACAGAGCATCCCCTGCCCACAGAGTTTCTAGCCAGGCATGATCATTAGATCTTTTGATTTAAGGCTGCTCTCGGGTGCTGCATCTGCAGCAGTTTTTCACAGTCCATAAAACCCACATGGTGTTGCAGAAACCTTGGCAAGAGCAATTTCAGCATAGCAACTGAGGGAGGGGAAACATCATGCTTTAATAAAGAAATTTTCAAGAGCTCCACTGCCACCAGGGCCACATTGTCCCAGCATCAGCTCAGCCTAGGAGGTAACCTCTCAGAGGAGCTCAGGCTCCAAAACCCAAAGCAGACCAAGGGTGGGAAGGCACCTGCTCCAAGAAATAACCCCAGTGAAAGAATCCGGGTCTCTCATCACTGTCCGGTGTCCCATGAAGAGATCACTTCCCCTGGTTGTGGTTAGGAAATCTTCAATTGAATAAATGAGTGCTACAGGGAGGAGATGCCAAAATCAGCCTCTTAAACTAAATGATCCTCTTGTGAGCCTTAAATGAAATCAACTGCTTTAGTGCTCAACTCATTTGTGCAGCGGCGACGTTAATATGGTCGTCTAATTTATTGAGTAGTCAGGTTCTAGTTAACGGAGCAGGACGGGGTAAGAAGGCAATTAGTGGCCTATTTTCTATGTACATTGGAGCAGACACCTGTATATAAAGGAAGTTCTTCTGGCAAGCACACTATGCTAAAAAGCTTTCACCTAAAATTATATAGCCTGACAAACAATATAAAAAAGTAGATTGCCCAATAAACAAATAATGTATCAGCCATTTGTACAAAACCATACTACTTAGACCCTTCAAGCTTGAAACAGCTGTGTGTTTTTCTCCATTAAAATGTTATGGTGAACTGTGCACAAATTGGTTGAAATTCAGTTTTGATATTACCATGTTTTCAAAGTCTATATGGATTTAACACTTTTCCCAAGACGAGGCATTAGCACAGGGTGAACGTGGAAACAGCTCCCAGACCTCATTCCTCCCTGGGGCTCTGGCACCCTGGTGGGAGCCAAGTGGCAGAGATGGATGGCAGGTTGAACGACATGCTTTTTTCTGGATGAGAGAGACATCCTCTGTGTCCTTCCTTGAGGATTCACCCCTGCTTTTTTTATTGGGAAGGCCTTAGATGCTCTGTGAGCACAAAAGAAATAGGGGTCTCTGGTTTTAATCCCCTTTTGGTGGGTGCAGCAGCTTCTTGGGTTTGCCTGGTGCAGGCCAAAAACCTGCCTGCTCTTTTCTGTGAATTTCTAAATATTGTCATTATCACAGCAGGAGCAACAGCCTGACATGGTCATGACGTGCTTGTTGCCTGTTGTCCCTCACAGCACCCTGGTTCCTGCTCTGCACCCCTGGGTGAGGTGTGTACATGGGCGCTTCAGCTCTGCCTCGTGTGCCATGCTCCCATGCTCCACACCCAGGGCCTGAACATCACTCGTGCGTCATGTGGAGGCACAGAGGTATCTCACAAGCTAATACTGAGCTCAGATAGTCTTAGGGAAAATGTATGGACTTGATATAAGGTCAGATAAATCCCCTGCAGCATGTGCCTGTCCCACAAGTCTGCCATAAGCTTCCCTTCATGTCCGGATCGCTTTTGTATGGAGGTGCTTGTGTGTGTGCTGCCTCCCTGCAGCCTGGTCTGAAATGCAGCTGCTCTTTCAGCCCCTTGTTGGGGTCACTGTCCCCGTGTAACCCTTATATTTGTCACACAGCAAACAACCCTGTCCTCAGCGCTCACAGCCCTGTTAGCTGCTGACCTGGGGCAGCCCGGGACAGCAAGCTCCCAGCTGATAGCAGACCTTATGTCTGTCACCAGCGAGTGGAAAGCTCTTCCCATGCCCCAGGGTGCTTCCAGCTAACACAATCCCCTGCCTGCACGAGCTGTCTGGCACCCAGATATCTGCCCACAGCCGGGCAATGCATGGAGGCCACCCAGGTCTGACACCTGCGGTGCCCGTGTGGACACACTGAAGGGCTCCTTCCACAGCCGTCCCTGCAGCTCCTCTGTGGATACTTGAAATTTTTTAGCCCCTGCCAATGCAGCACATCAGCAAGCAGCTCACTTTTGACCAGCACAACTAGGAAGGCAGCCCTTTAATGCCACCAGTGAGCAGGTTCCTGTTTCACAGGGAGAGACTCAGTGATTACAGATAAGTTTTTAGGGACTGCAGAAGAAAAAAGACGTACCTGGATGCACGGATTCAACCACACTTCTAAAAGAGGTTTCTGATGTTAGGGACAGGGGTCAGGGCTGCAGCTGATGGTGGCGTGAGAGATTTCATCTCAGGCTTAAGGATGAGCACGCCAGGGCCACCTGCGGAACTGTCACTGGTGGGGACAGACGGTGTGACCGAGTGTTTGCAGGTGACAGCAAGGTCACCCTGGAGGTGTTGCAGGAAACGAGTCTGTAAAGCATTCAGCATCAGCAAGGAGATAAAAATCCCAAAGGAGGGCTGGAGCTTTTTTGTTTTGACTCTAAATAAACAACACATTTCCAAAACTGTTGGGGAGGTATAATTTGTTCAAAAATAGTGGCCAACACTGGGACTGCTCTGAGACACTCAAAACAACAGCTGCTGGAGCAAGGTGGGAACTAAAATACTCTCCCACTAATGGGGAATGCTGACCCAAAACCCCTGGTGGCTGTC
The DNA here is from genome assembly GCF_040182565.1 of Anser cygnoides. NCBI lineage: Eukaryota > Metazoa > Chordata > Aves > Anseriformes > Anatidae > Anser > Anser cygnoides. The sequence continues at coordinate 190,411,212 of NC_089873.1, forward strand.
CTGGTGATCTGCTCCTCTCTAGGCATCCCCTGGCCACTGCTGGGGAGGGGACACCTAGCAGGAGGGACCCCTGCATGACCTGTGCAGCCATTCCTATGTCCCCATGTTCCTCCCCATTCCCAGTATCACATCTCCACCTGGTTAGCTGTCCCATCTCACCTTACAAACAGCAGACCAGGACACTTGGTTCGGTTGCCTCCTGGTGAAACAGGTGCCCCAAAGACGACAGGCAAACACTTCCTAGGAGGTGTTTGCACAGCCCACAGAAGTGCCCTGAGAAGTGCACCTGCTAACCCTCCCAAACCAGGATAACGAATGTTATCTTGTTATTTCTTTGTAGTCCCTTATCCATTTTTTCCTCTTGCCTGTCAGTCTTGCAGCTTCTGTGACCATCATTTCAGCTTAGGGATTTGGAGCATTGAGGGCTTCTCTATACAGTTATGATTCTGGTTGGGTTGCTATTAAACACAAGACCAGTAAAGGGTAAGAGTGCTTGTTGGGTTATTAGCAGTGTTTCTATTGCTGGATACTCACAGACAAGCCAATGCTGTACTCTCAGTTATTTTTCACTTAAATATATTCAAAAAGAACCATTTCAATGGGTGAAAATATGCAGTTTGTTACAACAGAAACCTCTCCAATAAAGCTGAAGTCCTGGATCACCTCGTTTTAGGAGCAAGAATCTCTCAGGTGCTGCTGCCTACTAAATGATCCCCCATTCTGCAAAACCCACAGTCTTCATAAACAAGTTATAGACTAGGATTTTTAACTCATGACAGCCTGGTGACAAGATCAAATCAGACAGTAGCCCTGAATATAAAATGGGGAGGTGGTTGTTCTTCAAAAAATGTTTCTTTTCATCAAAAAGTCATCCCTGAACTCTTAGGTTTTCAGTCAAGAAGCACTGGATTTCTGATTCTCATTTTTCCTGCAAAACTGAAAAAATCTATTGGAAAAGTCATTGCTTTCCCTAAAATAAACAAGTAAAAACATTCTCCAAAATAATTGAACCAGAATCCTATTTTCAATTGAAAAAGAGTTTTGCCAGAGCATCTCAAGCAAGGCTTTATGAGCTGGTCATGGCAATCACCTTTACTCCTGCCTGAGTACTGAGCTGTATTATACCACAGTTAGACCCCTCTGGCACCAGTCTGAATTGCAAAAAAAAAAAAAGCAGTGATTTTGCTTGAAAACCCCAGAGGAAGAAGACAACTAAGTTCAAGATTTAGATGCCAAAACAATCTTTCCTCTAGTCATGACAGGAGGACCTAACCTGTAGCCCTCTGCTCTCCAGTGCTATGTCCAACAGTAACTTGCTCATATTATGTTAAGACAGAAAGATACATATATTTGATTTCTCCCTTTCTCTCTTGCTACTGACCCATCAAGCCCATTAAAACCTCACTCCCTTTCTGTCCATTTTGGGCAGGGATAATCACACTGCTCACTCCTGTTTCCTGACACGTGGGGTTGTGAGGGATTTGTGACAGGTGAGCTTTCCTCTTTGTCTTTGCAGAAGCGCTGGGCTTTGTGTGTTGGGTTGGTTTAGTTCTTCTATCACTTTGAAAATATTTCCTCCCAAAAATATCATTATATTTCCCCTCAAAAGACAAGACCTACAGCTCTGAATATGCCTTATTTCTTGGAAATGTCATGTGGCAAAGCCCTGAGACGGCAAAAAGGTAATAAAATCCAGAAAAAAAAATAAAATCAAGTGTATAAGTGCAAACTAAAGAGAGAAGTGTTGGGACTTGGTGGCTTTTCAAATCTTTAGAGTCTGGACATCTCCAGCAGGCAGGGCTCTGATCTGTGCCATGCATTCAGATGGCAATGCAAGAGAAGAAACTCTCTAGTGGATGCCGGTCACTTCAGCCTTTTGTTTCTTTCATAACACTTCATAGGCAGACACTTTGGCCCCAGAAGAGTGACGCCACAGGAGATTGACTTTGACCCCAGAAGAGTGACGCTCCCTGTACGGTCAATGGAGAGAGGGAGATGCTCTAGGACGGTTCTTGACGAGCTGCCTGGGTCTCTCCAGCAATGACAAGGAGTCTTGCTAGCACAGTGGAACAGGCAATAGTTTATTCCTATGAAGTGGAAAGCTGCTTGGGCTGTGCTACGAGGGAACAGCAGGGATATGTTGGCACAGCCACTTTCTCAGTGTTTGAAGTGGAATGTGGCACGTCGTACAGTCTTTCAAGAGGCAAGGCTGTTGGCAGCACTTACCAAGGATGATGGAGACTTGGCCTACAGGACTGCTGGAAAGGAGCAAAAATCTCATGTCCTCGATTCCAGGTCACTGCCAAACCACAATGCAGAAACAAGTGAGAATGGGTTTTCCTTCCCACCAAGCTGTTGCTCCAGCTGTTTTCCACAACATCCCTCCAGGGGGTGAGCAACATTCCCAGGTTGGCTGGGGTGAGAAAACCTTCACTGACCAACAGGAAGCAGAGGGTCGGGGCTCAGGTTAGCATTTGGCATGTTCAGAGCTGCAGTGAGGTACTCGGCAAGCATCCCTCATCAGCTGTCTGCACAAGTCCCCTGGGCTGCTTGTCCTCAGCGAACACAGCAAGAGGGGGAATGTGACATTGGTGGCCACCACGACTGGAAGTGCACCATGACCAGTGCTCGTGGACACACTGATGGGGTGCTTTATGCATATGCTGCTCCAGCGTCCTTGACAGAGAGGCAGAGCAGAGGGTCTCTGTTTCGCCAGCCAGATTTGCAAGAAGTCATCTGAGACCCCCCTGGCCATTACTGCACACTGTTGAAATTTGTGGCATTTGCTGTTCTAAGCTCAGTCCACAGATTTTGCTCAAATGGAGTCTAAAGAAGACTTCCCTCATGTAGGAAATGCCATCTGTGGAAAAAATAAAAACCTCAGGCACTAGTTCTAACAGCCAGTTCATTTATTCCATGACACAGCTGATGAAAAATAGCTATGCTAGCAACATACGTATATGCTACACATAATAACAGCACTGATGGCTGTATGTGTGTATGTATATATTCCAAAACCAGAGAAACAGTAAGGCAAGTAGCTATGATATTGGGATACTTACTTGCCTACCTATCTCACAACCCACCCATCTGGGTGCTGGGTGGCTTTGGCAGCTGGCGGGGTGCCTATCTGAACAGGGACTGCCTCGGCTGTGCTATCTGCTCTGCTCTGTGTGAGGTCATTTTACGACACAAAACTGCTGACGAGGTGGTGGCTCCTACTGCAAGCAGCAAAGGCCTTCACCCAGGCAAACCCTGGCTTCACAGAGAGTTGGCTAAACAGTTAATGAAGACATATTTCTGTTGGACTCCTCTCCATGTGGGTCTGCTCCCCAGGCTGACTCCTTGCGTGGCGTCATGCAGTCCATGATGCCAAGGAGTGCTTGGAGGGCAGGAGAAGAGACAGCAATGAAGTAAGGCAGCACAATGCCAAGGCATGTCCTCAGCTGGAGGGTCACAGGGCTCTGCAGCAGCAAGCCAAACACTCAATGCAAGGTCTTAAAACATCCCCTGTTGCCCAAAATCTTGGCCTGATGTGAAGCGTAGCTCGAGCCGTAGCAGTCAAACATCTCAGAGCATCTCCATCAAAGAGGTCCTGCTGAGACTCCACCGAGCTTTTGCGTCTTTCCAATGCAAATACCACATTCAGAAGTAAATGCTTTCTGTTTTATTTTCCTCCAGAAGAAAAGTGCCCATCAAGAGATATCAAACGCTCTCCTAAGAGAAGTGTAGAGATAACCAAGTCAGCTCTTCAAGATAACCTGGATGCTGGGTTTTACAGCCATGCTGATCCTCGTTGATAGGACTGAAGTTCATTGTTTGACTACATGATGGCATATTAGTCACAGTATCCTCCAGCACCAATAGGTCATGTTTGACGCTACCTGCTCCCAACTCCAAGTCATCCCTGAGTTTATGTGGTTGCCAACTATCTTGCATCTATGGAAAATTAATAAAGATATGAGCTCTCCATTCTCAATGCTTAGTGACTGGGGCCAGTTATGCCTCCCTGGAGATCTACATACGTGAGCTTGCAGAAACTGGAAGGAGACATCACCCTGTTCTGCTGCCCATCAGCAGGGACACAGCCCTTCTGTGTCGTGCAAATGGGCACAGTTACCGAAAGAGCTCTCGTGCTCACAGTAATTCTGTGGGCAGAGGGGCCAGGGGCCACAATTTCTCCAACAAAGCCCAGGAGAACCCAGGTTTGTCCCTTCCTGCAAATGTGGAGCACATTTACATCCACAGAGCATCACTAGAAGAAAACAACTCTAGACTATTTGTTTAACAAATTGCAGACAGGTCTTATCCAGAGGGCAAATGGACGCTCCCAGCCCAGGCCCCTGTGCTCTGGAGGATTTATGGTGGGGTTAGCCCAGTCCGTGTCCTGGCTGAACAACCCATGAGGGAATTCAGAGGGGAAATCTGGCTGTGGCTGCATGGAGAAGAGGAACAAGGTAACTCTTGCGAATACAAAACGGGTTGTTTGAAATTCAGTTGTCCAAATGCAGGTGCTCTGTGGTCTGCTCTGTGATATCCTGTCCGGGCTCCAGCTGCTGCTTTGCAGTGGGGCAGCCTCCCACAAGACCTGTCGTATCTTTGTTAGATGTGTGTGGATGTCTTGGATATTGCAGACATCTAAAATGCCCCCAGGAACTGAGATTTAGGTAACTTAGTGACTTCCCTAGTGCCTCTGAAATACTTCAGTTGTTACCACATTTAGTTCTTATAAAGATGTTTAAATGTTAGTCCAGTCTACAGTCCTTATCCTTCCCCCAACCCACTGAAAAGCATTTAGATGAGTCATGAATCCCTTGAAAACATCGAGGTTACTCACAGCAACAAGATTGCCAGGGGGTGGTAATGCAAATGCTTGTTTTAAGTCAGCAACATCCCTCATGTTAGAGCTGTGACGGAACCACTGATTCATAAAGTAGCTGTTGTTCTATGTGAGGAAGAGCCATAAATCAATCTATGAACCTTTTCCAGAGCTAGAAATGCCAACATTAGCTTTTTGTGTGTTATTATTTTATGATTTATGTTGCAGCGAATGCTTCCAGTGTCCTGTTGCTCTCAGCACTGTACAAGTCCAAAGGTTGAGGATTATAAATGGGGCAAATTTTGTGGGAAAGGTGATGGCTTTAAACTTGGTTGGTGGAAACCTTGGGAAGAAACAGACAAGATTCCTGAACCCAAGCCCTTCCTCACATTTCTGTACTGTATTTGAAATGGCTTTTGGTGCCCCAACGCTCTGTTCATTTCCCCAGCCACGGCACATGCCATTGCTCCCTTGGCATTTGAGTATGGGCCCAAGTCCACTCACGAGCTCCAGGTTGCCTCAAGCCCTAACTGTTTGGAGAAAAGCCTGTGTCAGGCCCAAATCTGGGGTGAGATGCTGAGCATGACAAGGAGGAAGGTCAAACTGATGCCATTTCTCAGCATTGACCTAAGAGTACTTGCAATATAGACCCACCTCAAGAGCGCTGAGGGATGATGGAGTCATTCAGTTCCTGATTTCAGTGAGCTCACCCAGGGCCAGGGGTGAGGATGAACTGCCTGCAGGTCATGGTTCAAACCAGGCTCTTGGCTTTGATTTGGCCAGTGCTCCACCTGCCCAGGTAGAAATAGCAAGAGGAACTTAATGGTACAATGCATTCTCCTCAGATGTCCATAAGATGTTTTCCCTTCCATAGTCATCTGGATGGCACTCCAGTGATGTTGTACTGTAAATCTGGAAGCATCGTGTCCATAATTATCTCATGTCTATCACAGTTGTTATCGCTGCCCTGGGAGGCTTGGTTGAAGTGGGTATTAGCTGTACTGCTACTTGGTAGTAAATATTAAGTGATAGATATTATGACTGGTAGCATTATGTATCTGTTGAGTTTAACCTCCTTGCCTGTTTCCTTTGGACCTTAAACATACTTTATTATATCAAATAACAATTAACATTCCTCAGGGGTGAAGGTAGCTACGCGGTGTGTTTACTGAGGCAGCCAGCTGTCGCCACTTGGCAAGCAACTTTTATCATAAGCCGGCTGAATTTAACATATATCAGCATTTATCAGCCCAGACTTTGTCAGTTTTATAAACGAAAACCAAGGGACAATAAATCATTTGGTGCCCAGCTGATACTGCATACATCTGAGAGCATATTTACCAGGCCGGGTGGATTCAACCAACAAAAGGCATCCGAGGTTTTGTTACTTGAGCTGTACTGAACGTGGCCTGAGATGTCTTTTTTGTTGGTGCACAGCGCATCTGAAAGCTTTGGGAGATCCACGTGGAGTGGTCCCAGTTGCTTTCTTCTCTGTGCTGTTGTGTTTACTGCAGTCACAAGAGGCTTCCTCTGGACCTCCTGGTGTTAACCAGAACCCATAGGAGACATCTACAGCAGTAAATTCAAGGGATCAGTATCTGTTCTGTGACCCTAGGGGTAAGTGGCAGGGTGCTGCTCACATCCATACAACTAAACCCTTTCTACCCCAAAATTGGGTGGTTCAGCCATAGCTGGGAACTGCTCTGTGCTACTCCTATGGAGGCTAACTGTCACGGCACAAACCCCTGCCAGGCAGTGCACTGCACCCTTGAACAGTGCAGCTGGCTCCAAGACAGGGCTCAAACCCTGAATTTAGGGATAAATTAGGTCATGCATCACTGCTGCTGCCTTGGGTGAGATGGAAGAGGGGATGTGCTTTGCAGATTGGTTTAACACAGCATGGGGGATGGGGCCAACACAACGTGCAGCACCATGGGAGGTCCTCTAAAGCATCATTTCCACTTCATCGTTATGTCCACAGTCCATAATGTTAATAAAAACCCAGCCCCAGTGGGTGTTTACACCGGTATGTCGAGGTGATAGTTGGAACACTTGAGGTTCTGGAGCAAACTCATCTATCCCATCAGCATGTCCTGCAAAGGGAGGGCAGGCACAGGGGCTGTAGGGTTGTAAGCACAAGTGAGGGTCATTAAGACCTTGTCTGTACTGGTTAATAAAAGGGGTGCAGGGACTGATGTGTGGTAAAAGGCAAATGGCAATAAAGAGCTCAATGTCCACCTATCGTGGCCAGAACACTGAACAGTTTCATCTTCTTTTGGGTTAATACACAAATATCTTACAAACTCCTTATGTTTCCCTTCCATTAACACAGTTCTGCAAGACATCTTTTACATCAGGCTTTTCCAAGCCCTGGCTGTGTAAGATGAGATATTCACTGCTTACTTAAATATATATCTTAGGTTGCATCAGTTTTATATCTTTTGACAACTGTCTTCTCCTCATTGTTTTGTTCAAAGCTGAAGTTAAAAGAGCCAGGGTTACTTGCTTCCAAATGTTCACTCCATGGGTGGGTATTTTTAATGACAAGCAGCATCTTGGTTTTTTGTTTTCATTTCTGCAGAGAAACCAGAGAAGGACCCAGCGAAAGGGTAGAAGCTGTTCCTTCATGGCTATGTGTGAAAGTCATCTTGCAACACCTGCACCATGGAAGAAGAGACCAGATGGCATAGCTATATCTCAAACAAGGACATTTCAGAGTTAGGAAAAGGCCACTGGAGCTGAGCACAGGTCAGGAGGTAATAGGGAGATCATTTCTTCTCTCTTCCTTCTTCTCTGCTTCTCAGCTGAAAACAGAGTTTTGGCCAAGGTCTTTCCTTCCTGTCGGCAGTGCATCCTGTACCCACTAGCAGGTAAGTGGCAGGTGCTCCTAGACCCTGATGAGGCCTGGTTCCCCATCCCACCTTTCCTGTGTCAGAGATGTGCCCTGCGTCTTTCTCCCACTGGCAGGACAACATCCCCCTTAGCAGTACGAAGTTATGCTCTTTTGGGTTTTTCATTGGTCTTTGCAATGCCTTTAATAGCTCTGCAAAGTCCCAGTGGTCTTCATGACAGCAAAACATTCTTGATTTTACATTTTCTACAGTTACACAAGATATGACAACTGCTGCATCACTGTCGCCATTTCCTAATTCAAAAGGGCTAAATATATGTTATTACCCACCTCTGGATCCAAGTGCTGTTTTGTTATTTTGAAGTCATTTTCCATGAGTCAGGGTGAGAAATAAGTGAGGCTAGATGGGCTTAGATAGAGAGAGTTGTTCAAATGATGAGTGCTGCAGGTCCCTGAGCTCAGGTGGCCATCCTTGGCAGCAGAAGTCTTACTGATGAAACAGGGACCTGAATTTTCAGCTCTTGACACAGGCAGAGCTCGTTGCCTCAGGGTGACACCGGGATCCTTCTGCACCTCTGGTTTTGCAGATGAGTGCAAGGATATCTGGTGCTGGAGGAGCAGAGCTGGGGAATCTGCCCCTTCACCGATAGGGGTGTGCAATCCAAAATGTGGAGACCACTGGGCAAGAGGACGGTGCTGCACTGGGAACATTGACCCTGGGACTTGGTAAGGGCAACAGGCTCCCAGCCTGTCCATGATGGAGCTCCTGCACTGTGACTCTTTGATTTGGGTCATCCCACTGGATTTTCAGGGTCTTTTTTTTCCCTTTTTTTCCCTTTTTTTCCTTTTTTTCCCTCTTTTTTCCCTTTTTTCCCTTTTTTCCCTTTTTTTCCCTTTTTTTCCCCCTTTTTCCCTTTTTTCCCTTTTTTTCCCTTTTTTCCCCTTTTTTCCCCTTTTTTCCCCTTTTTTTCCCTTTTTTTTCCTTTTTTTTTCTTTTTTTTTCCTTTTTTTTTTTTTTTTCCCTTTTTTTTTTTCCTTTTTTTTCCTAAGCCCAGCACAGGCTCTGCAGGGCAAGCAGGGGCAGACCATCCATTCCTCTGCACCCTGAGAGTGTCCAAAAGGGGTCAGCCAGCTGGATGCTCATCTGATGCAGGGATGCAGTCCAGAGCATTTGGCAACAGCATGGGCAATGGGAAATTAGGAGTGTTTGAAATAAGCAAGCTGTGCGCTTGCAATAAGGTGAACTCTGCTGTTATTTCCAGTGTGTTAACAGAAATCCAGAGGGGAAACCCCTGCTGGGATCAACTGGGGCTTTAAGACTCCACCAGTGATCCTTCTGTGGGGTCACTTCTTAGATCAGTTTTGGGGAGGGATTTTTCAAAAGTCTGCAGTAGTGGAGAAAGGGAAAAATAGTCGTGGATCCTAAGCGTGCCACTAACACCTTTCTGGTTGTCCAATTTGTTCACATTCAGACAATAATTTAATCTGTTTTTTTTTGTTGGTTTTTTTTTTTTTTTTTTGCTTTAGGATCCACCCTTAAAAATTGTTATTCCACCATTTTCAGCCTTATTTTCAGCTGACTGCTGTAGAAAGCTGCACATTTCTTGTCCATCCCGCTGAACGTCTTGTGGCCAGTGCTGAGCAGGTCTGAAAATCCTGTGCTTCATCCTGAAGCTGTTTTAACCTTTGAGGACGTAATGTCAGGTTAAGAGTGATGCTCTTTCGGATCATGCCCCTGTGTGGGCAGGCAGGTGTGTGGGTTCCTCATCGGAGCTGGTTTGTGCGCTTGGCTACGCCCTCGCTCACACCGGTCGTGCTCTGGGAGGAAGGTCCCATTGTCCCTCATCCCAGGTCCCATTGTCCCTTAACATCCTTACGGGTTTTGTCAGTGCCGGTAGTTCGCAGCTCTGTAACACCTGAGCTGTAGCAGTGCTTTAATGTCTCTTCAATAGAGTGTGCATTAGGGCAGGCTGCCAGCCCCACAGCGTCCCCAGTTTTAAGGATAAGGCAGCAGTTAGCAATGCCCGGCTGCCACATCACGCCGTGCCTTAAGCCTACCTTTATTTAGGGCTGCCTTTAGTGTTCCGCTTAACCCAGATTTCAGCGGGATTTAGGCAGCAGTGCTTGACATCCTTCAGTACCTGTGCGGGCTGAGGAATCCCAGCAGGCTGCCAGCTGGACCGGAATCCCTTCCTGCGGCTCCAAACCACCAAATTCATAAGCAAAACAGAGGAGAGCATCCCTCTCCGTCCCCAAAACCTGCGCTAAGCCTGAAAAGATGCTCCCATCCCCAGCCTCGCTGAACCACCCGACGGATGCCAACCCCTTTTAACCCTCCCCTGGACCTTTCCTCCCTATGGCAAGAAATTTGCGGTTCCGACCACCTCCCTGTTTACTTTTCGGGAAGGTTTGTCCCCCCGACGGCTCGTTCCCCGGCCGGACGCGGCCGCCGGCCCCGGGCTGTCCCAGCCGTCGGGGCAGCGCACCCCGGGTGCCGGGGCCGCTCGGAGCTGCGGGAGCCCCCCGGGGCCGCCAGGGGGCGCTGCGGCCCCACGCTTGACGGAGCCGCGCCGCCGCCCGACGGGGCGGGCACGGAGGGGGCCGGGGGGATTGTTCGGGGGAAAGGGGGGGGTTGAGGGCAATGCCGGCCTCGGGAAGGGGGCGGGGGGGCTCTGCCCGTTGTCTTTGCCGTGCTGGAGATTCTAGGGGAGGGCCTGATGCCGCCGGACCAGCCGTCGGGGATCTTACCCTCACCCTTATCCATCCCCTTATCCTCGCTCTCCTTTCGGAGCTGTGTGTCCTTCCAATGTCCTGACCCACTAGGACCTGCCCGAGGAGCCCCGAAGGAAGGGGAAAGTGCACAGAGCCTCCCCCGAGGAGGAGGAGGCCAGCCCCGACGGCAGGCCGCGCAAGGGGACCCCGAGATGCAGAGCCCGGGACACGCTGCCCTCGGGGCACGGGGGGGCGCAGGGGCCGGGGAGGGACCAGGGACCCTGCCCTGCGCCCCTCACCTCTCCGCCGAAGGGAGGAGGCTGAATGGTTTTCCCTCCCGTCCCGTCCCCCCCCCCCTCCCTCTTTGCTCCTATAGAGTCCGGCAATTTAGCAAGTTCACCAAGCTGTGTCATGCTTCATGACTAATTCACATATTTAAATGGGAACGGTCAAAGCTGGACTATTTGATGCCAGCCAAGCGCATTTATCAGGTCAAAAAAAAGCTCACAATGGCTGGAGGCTGTGTGTGTGTGTGCGTGCGTGCGTCTGACACAAGCGCTTACTCCGTGCTGGCCGAGGAGGCCCCCCCCCCTCCAAAAAAAAATCAGGCCCAAAAGTAAATAAATAAAGCACTCAGATCGGTTGCAGCTTTCCAGAGCGGAGCCTCCCTCTGCCCGTCTCTGTTCCTCCCTCTCCCCCGACTCCCCCGGCCCCCACCCAGTTGTGCCTATAATTTGTGCTTCATGGAATTAATCTGATCAATTACAGCGGTTTTCACGTGGCTGAGCAGTTTCAAAGGTGCCACATTTTATTATCTGCTGACCCCCTGACATTGCAGGTGCAGATTTAATGATGGAAAAAAAAAAAAAAAAGTGGGGGGGGGGGGTGAAAAAAAAAAAAAAGCAAA